>NC_081181.1:102123706-102423706 GCF_029867415.1 Vicia villosa | reverse complement strand
CGGTCCACCTGAGGGCACAAAGATCTAGATCCTCATCCCTTTTCTGACAAAATTTGGGATGCGCCCGTGCCAGAGAATTTCAATATGCCTTGCTAGTAACCTTTGATAGAAAAAAATGACCCACGCGATTACATTATTGCTATCAACATTATTGCTACTAGAGACGTTTAAGGATGAGGCATTGATATGGTATATAAACCTATTTAGGTTTTGGGTAACCAACTACTAGGATCTCTTAAGGAAACAGATTCACAAGTTCCATGCAAGCGAACATTGTAGGTCCCAACAACTAGTATATTCAAATGTCTTATTGGGGCACTATGAGTCCTTGAGAGAGTACATATCTAGGTTTCACGATGTGGCCCTCAAAATGGTCAATCTCAACCAAGATATGTTTGTGGGATCCTTTTAGAATGCATTAAAAGTCATGCATTTCAATGATTTCTCGCTCAATATCCCATCGGCTTTATGGTACAAGTTGAGTGTTGCATACCGCTCTCGTCTAAATTCCTAATAATCGCCATTAAAAGGGAAAAGGAGGAAGATTACATAAGTGTACTTGCAAATGGGGTATGGAGAGTTAGACTTGAAGAGACTGGAAGGTAGGTACGCTCTAAGCTTGATAGAGTTTAGATGAAATTCTTGAAGAAAGAAGCATCTAGAAATGTGAATAATGTGGGTTGAACCCTATTTTTATAAGGATTTGAAAGCTACCTATATGTGTAGTCAATAAAATCTCACTAGGTACATCAACAGTTGCAAAAAGACTCCCCACGTCTCTAACACGAGTAAAGAACTCATGCCATTTTTGCTTCCTGAAGCAAACCTATTATTAGCTACATTTAATGTTGCATGTGTACTCACCTCAATTAATGTTTGATGACTCGCCTCGATTGAAGTTTGAAGATTCACCCCAAGTTGTACTTGAATGACTCGCTATAAGTTCTGCTTGAGGGACTCGACTCAAGTTTTACGCGAGGGACTCGTCCTAACATGAAAAATAAAGGTGGACGAACTAAATTAGATTGTCTTTTACAATCCCCCGTGCTTGAGGGACTGTGTAGGAATCCGTTGAATTTGGTATTTCTCGTTGCTCCTATCATGTTTTCCTTGCTCCAAGATGATATTTTTCTTCCCAATGTAAGGTAGATCAAGAAAATTAGGTTTCCATCATTCAAACACGTATTTTGGGATTTTTTTGGATGATTTTGGACGTCCATACGCGTATGGATACGTGTCTCATGCTTCCATACGTGTATGGGTACATGTATGGGCAAAAAATCAAGCTCTTATACACGTACGGATACGCGTATGGTTTGAGGGGGAAAATTCCGAATTAGCCTTTGGTGTCTTCATAACAGTTATATCCCTTAATGATAGATTTCATTTCCACCACTCTAACGTTAATATGAGTTTTGAGTTTTATATATGATCAAAATACCACATGTACATCAAGATGTAAAACATGTTGAATAATAGACTTTGTGAACCTTTTGAAAAAATTTCGCATTCCTTTTCCGACCATTTCTTTGACTTCCTCCAACATATAAAACACTTTAATCCTTTCCCAAAAGATCAAACAATGCAAGAAATACTTTTGACAATGACAACTACTACATACATGTAAACGACATCTAAATCACTAAAAAACTGCATGCAAGTGAAAATAACTCATAACATTTTACTATTAAAGTAATAATAAAGATAGCAAAAATGGCGACTCGTCACCTTGAAATGGTCATCTTATATCAAATGCTTAGAACCGAGTGTGTATAAATCTGACAACATATGACTTCTCATAAACATTTTTCCACTTCGAAGTGGACCATCTCAAAATACAATCAGGCATATTATGTGTATTAAATGACTTCCAAAATTATAATATTTTGTCCTAGTTTACTTAAAACCAGTATGTCCTATATCATAAACAGTCTCTGAGTGGACATCTCATTTCATAGAAGAAACTAAAACCTGGTTAGATACCCTATTGGATAATATGAAAGAGTTTCCAAGTTGAGCTATATTGAAAAAGAATCAAATCAGGAAAAGTCAAAGGCACAACCACTCATAAATTTAGGGTGTGACACATTTTTATATGCATTTTAGTTTTAATCTTACAATATATTTTGGTCTTGACACTTAGATGTAATGTTAGTTAGTTATTTTCATGGATGGATATATTTTGATACAATTTAATGTGTCTATAACATTACTTGTATAAATATTAGAAATAATGTTTTAATGTATTTGTATGCCATAAAATTAAGTATTGTCAACTGGTATAGTGTGATGCTAACAGGTGAAAATTTGGATCTCAATATCAGAATAAACCCTATATTTTGTGTATATATGATGCTAATAGGGGAGAATCCAAATTTAAATCTCTTGAACAATCCTATTTTTTGTGTATATGTTATGCTAATAGGGGTGAACCCTGTGTGCATTCTTCGCATATGATAAAAAAGCGTTAATTTGAATTTTAATATTTGAACCAACTCCTGAGACATGATTGCATTTGTATAATCCATGATGATATTAAACTTATATAAATAGAGCTCATATGTTGTTAATGTTGGACATGTGACTCCATACACAAGAAGGTGTGAACTGTGGAGTTTGAAAAATTAGAGTTTGAAAATATTTTGAATAAATATGCAGCGAAAAAACCAAAGTAAAGAAAAATACTAGAAATTAAAAGAGATAAGGGAGTAGAAATAACACCAGAGAGTAATAGAGATTTGACCAAGAAGACCTAATCATGTCCCCACAAATTATTCTTGATAGTGTCTACTAAACTTATGATCTTTTAGAAGGTTGTGCACACGAACCCCTTACACAAGAAAATGGCGTTTTTAGACTAACTTATAACCAAACAACAAACAAGATTTAGAGTGGTTAGTCTGTCGCTACCGCGAAAATTAACAGAGTCGCCACTAACATATTTATCCTAAAAAGGAAGGGAATGCCAGCAAACCACAAAACAAAACAACGGTCTCACGACCAGAGAAAAAAGGGTAAGGGAGTCGGTTACGCGAGGGGAAGGTATTAGCACCCCACGCGCCCATCGTACTCGATGGTATCCACGCTAGTGTCTAAATCTATGGGTGTGTAACAAATCTACGCTAATCTGGACTAAAATGAATGCAGAATGTAGGGAAAAGAAAAGATTGTGCTCGCACGGGCCCTACCCCGCTGCCTACGTATCTGTTTTGCAGAATCAGAGCTATCGTAGCTCGGCTAACTAATTTCTGTTTGTTTTGTATTTTTTAGGTGAACGAGTTACATTCACAATCCGCTGCTCGACCTTTGGAGACTTATGCTGGGAATGGAGCGGAAATAACAAGCTCTTAAGAAAAGAAAATCAAAGAGTGTGGTTTGTGTTTTAAAGAATGCATGAGGAAAACCTAAGCTAAAGGGGAAAGCTTGCTACCTAATGTTATCATACAAAGGGTACAAGTCTAAGCTAAACTATCAACCTACGAGGGAAAAGGGAAGCAAACAATGAGCACACAAACGAGCATCCGCTCGTAAAGCAAACAAACCAACGGTACTGACCGAGTGGTAGAAAAGCGGTCCCGCCATAGCCAAAGGGAGCAGCTCAACCCAAGTCAACCAAGCATTAGACCTCGCGAAAATGATCGGGCCATAGACAAGAGGGCGGACCCCTCTCAGCAACCAAGCCGTCACGGATCGTAAAGGAAAACGGTGCGTGCGTACACCGAGCATCAACGTCGAGTGACGCGAGCTATAGGAAAGGCGGGGGTCCGGCTACATGAACCCTTTTCCTGACATACTCGATGACAAGATCTTGTGCAGGTTCAGAAGCGAGCAACGCGTAGCGTGCGCATACCAAACGGACTCGATGAAACTAGGCGGGGGTTGATTGCTAACCCTTTCCGCATGCCTTCCATGAGGACTTAACGGAGTGCCATATAGGACTTATTACACCGTGACTCCCTGCCGCAAAGCACAAATATAAACACACCAACAAAAACAGAGCCTCTTTCGAGGGCTTGGCCAGATGCATGTCTAGGTCCTACTTCTCATGTTAAAGGATGATGCGGAAAGCGGTAAAAGGGACAAGGAGATACCGAGCGGATAGCAAATCCGCAGTGAGCTAGCAACGCAAGCATAACTAGGAAACTTCACGTAATCTAACATCCAGCAAAGCCATGAGTCCAGCATAAGCGTCAAAGCGATGCGGTGTGAACATAAATCACAACCGCTATGTGGTGCGTATAAAGCGCAACCACACAAGCAACCTGCAAGAAATACAGTCCAGACAATACAGGAATATACATCTCAATGAATGAGAGATCAGGTGACTGACATCGGAAATAGGTTCGTGTCCCACAAATAAAGTGGAACACGACGCAAATCAAGTCATAAGACAAATCGCACTGAAAGCGAATTCGTGTCCCACAAATAAAGTGGAACACGGAGCAAGTCGAAACACAATCAAAGGCTCTCTCAAGGTACCTCGCACATCTCAACAACCAAATCAGTAATAACAAGGAGGCATGCACCCGCCATAGAAAATAATAGAAATTAAATTCTAATTAAATCCTAAACAAAAGTCTAACAAGATTAAATTGTTTTTTTTTATGGCATTTTCATCTAAAAAAAACAACGGAACAAAGTTATGTACAAAACAATTAAATCCTAACAAGCAAAATATTACATGTTTTTAATTATTTTTATAAGGCTAAAAATCTAACAAAAATTGTTTTTGTACTACATTTTTATCATGAAAGAAAAATGCAAAGAACTAAATCTAACTATAAAGAAATGTGAGAATCAGGGGGGGTTTGAAAGCTGAAAACAGGTGCAGTAGTGATAAGGGCGCATGGCCCAGCCAGAACCAGGCCCAGAGCTGTTTTTGTTACAGTTTTTTTTTGTTATTGTCAAAAATGGTGTTCATTGGGCTTAGAGGGAGTGAAGACAGCAGTTTGTGTTATGGTCCGAGGCAAATTAATCCATGGGTTCAGATTCTTGATTCAATTTCAATTGAAAGAATTATATCCAGATTTATCACAATTAATATTCAACATTATACTAATATTCCATTAATCAGACCTTAATCCACTAATTACTCACCTTAAACTCAAATCAATGAATTAAAAACTATGTGAATACACTAATTCAAAAAAAGACATCAGAAAGGGATTAGGTTAAGAGTTTACCCCTTACTCTTCTTCTTCGTGTACACATAATGACGGCGCGGTGGTTCATGCTCTCCTCCGATCTCCGATTGAAACGGCGGCGTACTCTTCGCCACCTCTCTCATCTCAAACTCTCGTTCGCACATCTCCTCTCCGCCTCGCTCTCACGTCCTTCTCCGATTCAACTCCGATCAAACTCTCCGCCTCAATCTCTCTTTCACGGTTCAACCTCTGATTTCAAACTTCTGTTCGTTTCAGTCTCAGTACTCTTATGAATTCACGAACGGCGCCGGAGAAAGGATTATTGGCGAGGTGTTGCGTGAACGATCTGAGATGCTTTCATGTTGGACTTCTCGGTTCTAGAGTCTTTAGAGAATGTGGTTTGAGGTGCGATTCTGCAGATTTTCTAGCATGAAGAATGAATGTAGTCCTGAGTTGTGATGCGAAGGATCGATATTGAAAATGATTGAAGGTTGTTTGCGGATGAAAACCGAGAACGGTGATGATGAATCACGAAGAAGATTGAAACGGTAATTGAGGAAGAGTGTTTGAAGTAGGTTGAATCTGAGATTGAGATTGTGAAGGTGGCGTCGCGAAGATGATGATGAGAACGTGAGGTTGAACGTATTTGCGATTACGTTGAAGGTTCCGCCAAAGATTGAGATGATGGTGAGGTTACGTGATTGTTGTTGTAGGTTTTTTTGTTCAAAGAATTTTCTGGTGTAGAATGAATGAAGATAGATGAAGATTGGGGAAGAAGATCGGGGGAGAGAAGAGAGTTTGTTACATTCTGAATCTGTTATGAATTCTGGTTTTCTCAGTTTTCTCTTTCATTTTCTGATTCTGTCTTGGTGTTTTTTGGTTCTGAATTCCTGAGTTTCTGTTGTGGAGTGAATGAACGATTGAAGAATGGATGAATGAAGATGAAGAACGATGAAGATGGTCAATTCAGAGAGAGAGTTTCTTGGCTCCAGAGTTTTGTATTTTCTTTCTGTTATGAATTTCTCTGTTATGTATTTTTGTTCTCTTATTTTCTGTTAGTGATTCTGTTCCCTCTTTTGCTGAATGTTGCTACCGGCCTCTCCTCTCAATTGGCTCTCTTCGGTTTGAATTTGTTTTTGCAGGCCTTAAGGTTGCAGCTGATTTGTGAACCGATATGGACTGTGCTTCTCCTTATTATTATTTTTGTATGAACCCGTTTTGTTAATGAGTGCAGGGCTGGTGTATATGCGGTCGGTGCGGGTTCTTTGAATTTGCGGCATATTTGGTGGACATATTGCACTGTTGAACCGACTTGATCCTTGTCCTTTGTATACTCATTCAGTCCTATAATTGTGCTTTTGTAACAGATATAGGAACTTTATACATATTGGAATTTGTAATGAATGTAGACTTTTAGAGATTGAATGAACTCTTATTCATGAATGATGTGGATGATATTTGTATTGAATCCTCCTTTTTTTGTAATGATTTTGGTTGGAACTTGTATGAAGTCGTACTTGGATAAATTTAAACTTGTATGCCTTATTACTTAAATCTTCAAGCAATCAGAATGTATTTTCTTTCCAAACATACACACTTAAATTCCGATCCAATCAACTATTTTGAACACACATTTGAATTCATGAGATTAAGTAAACAGTTAAAAGAATTCTTCTGAATCAATCTTCAATTCTCAATGAAATCCAATTCACATTCTTAACAGAAATCCCAACTTAAATTCTCAAATCACAAGCAACTTGCATTACGAGCAACAAATATTTGAACTCATAACAACACCTTAATCACAATGAACCTGCGAACCATATCTTGAACCATGGCTAACATCTTGACTTACACAACAAGCAATTAGAGGAAATCTTTGCACCAAAATTGTCTTTAAAACAACAAAAACTCTTTAATTTTTCTCAATTTTTGAACGACGAAATAAACGTCGTTGATAACTTATAGCACGGAGAAGAGGGCAAATTTTGGGGTGCAACATAGTCTCTAAGCCAAACATAGATTTTTCACAAGCTTGTCTCAAACTAAGATAAATTTTTGAGTTGGCTATCCTCCAAACTAAACTAGGGTTTTACACATGGTGACCATGAACAAAATTGATGTTTTTACCGGGCTGCTCTTGAACCTACTGAGTTTTAATCCAGGCTGGACTCAGAAACCAAAAGAGATTTTAGTTGGGATGATATCCAACTTATATAGCTTTTAATCGGGCTGAGCTCAAGATCTACCGTGGAGATTTTCATTAGTTGATCTTCACAAACCAAAATAGAGTTTTTTCTCCAAGGTTAAGCTCACAGACCAAACAAAGACTTCCTAAGACAATTCCCCAAATTAACTGACTATGTCTCAATAACATTTTTGGGTGGTTTAAATAAAATAATGAGAGACCTCTCAATATTTTTTAATCATAATGTTTTAAAAAATTTCCTTGTTTATTTACAAGACATTGGTCAATCAGACGAATATGACCAGTTGAGCTTTCACATTTTATCTTTTTCACTAGTTTGAAGCTTCAAGTTCTTGCACCATTATTTTTGATTTTAGCATCATACAAGAGCCTTGATTCCTATTAACAAGGCTTGAGATGTATTCATGTCGAATACCATCATCTGAGAGTTGAGAATTCAAACCACCAATGATTCTGAAACCGAAGTCTTCACTTTGATAGTCGTTAGACTATAATGTTGACTTTAACCAGATGTTTTGCTTGATTTGTGAGGATATAATGATCAACCATTTGATGCATCTTTGATCGCTTGAGTTATCTTCAACAATTGCTTGATTTCAAATGTTGCCATCATCAAAACTAAACCGCTACTAATTGACTTTCTTTCCTATCCCCAAGTTTCACCATCTTGGATCACTTCTTAACTACACTTGCAAGCACATAGATCCATAATTAACACAAACACTCCAAAATGAATGAATATTGATATATTGCATTTGTTTACTTCAACATCATGAGGCCTCTTTTTGAGTTTAGGGTCATAGAGGACACCTCTCTTATAGATATGAAATCCAAACTTGATAATCTCTTACACTACGTGACAATCGAAGAATGGTTAAGATCAAATATCGTTCACAGACGATTGATAATGGATGGAAGATTAAGTTTAGTAAGTTTGTGAAGAAAATGTATATAAATATAAGTGTTATGTGAAGTACATTTCATTGTTACACAGCTAAGAGTCCAATTGAGGTAAATGTGAAACTTACAAGAATAATTGCAGATATTCTAAGTATGATGAAACATCCAAAACCATCTATTGATGATGAAATGTCATGTTAAATTTAGGCTAACAAATATATGTTAACAAAGATCTATGTTAAGTTATGTTATTTATATTCTTTATTAGTCATTGTTGTTGAATTATGTGTTTATATGTTTATGATAACAAGGGTGAATCCAGATTTCAATATTTGGACAAATCTCTATATATAAAAAATTGTTGTTTGTGACATGTTTGTAATAACATAAGTGAATCTGAATTTCGATATTCCGACAATACCCTTGGACCAAATTCCTTGTCTGTTATGTGCACTGTCTACTTGGTAGCTAAGGATGAATCTATATTTCAATATTCAGACATATCTGTTGTTTGTATTTGGCGTGGTCGGGGTGTGTCTAAATCCTAATTTCCGGATTTTAAGAATATTTTGAAAAATTTGTGATTAAAGCATGAGGTGTACTAAAAATCCCGTCATTTATAACCACATTTTCGGGCTTGCATTTTTTCAAAAAAATAAGTTCTTTTTTTAATTAACTAGTATGATCTTCGTGCGTCCGCATTGTTAAATTTAATTATTTAAATATAACTTATACTATAATTAAATTGAATAGTAAGAATGTACCATATATATGAACAAATGTCGAATTGGTTATACAACAAAAGATGTAGCAAATTTAGACTCCTTCTAGTCTTACTTATAGGGGGAAATTCTTTTTAAATATATCGAATAATTAATATATGTAGATAATATATAGGCCAAATACATTGATTATTCTATGAATCAAAAAACAATTTTTTTTTTTTGGAAATAAAGCATATCTTATATTACCAAAAATCAGTAAGTAGAAATCGATCCCCTAAGGGTCGAGGCATAGTTAATACAATCAACTAACCAATACTACGAGTAGTCACATTTATATGTGTACTCAGCATCCTATCATTCATACATCTCCAAATTATGCTATCTATAATTTTTTTCTTTCAAGGTACCATCAATTTGTTGTTGAGAAAAGATCTTTCCATTCCTACCTCACCATAGCTCATAAATGGTTTCAGCACAAGCAATCTTCAATATTTGTCTTCTCCATCCTTTCATCTTTGTTTCTTGGATCAACCACTTCTTTTCCTCTTCCCATTCCATAGGCCTTCTAGCAATACCCATCCACTACAAAACTTCTCTCCATATTTTATTGAATACTTGACATTCAAAG
Organism: Vicia villosa; assembly: GCF_029867415.1. Taxonomy (NCBI): domain Eukaryota; kingdom Viridiplantae; phylum Streptophyta; class Magnoliopsida; order Fabales; family Fabaceae; genus Vicia; species Vicia villosa. The sequence continues at coordinate 102,414,100 of NC_081181.1, read as the reverse complement.
AAAATATGGTTCAAAGTTTCTACTCGGTCGCAAAAACTGCACATGGGGTCCATATGTATTACAAATTTTATGAGCCTATCTTTTGTAGGGAGTTTACCATTGAGTGTCATCCACAAAGTGAATATTTCCCGAGGCCGCGTCAAGTTATGCAGCAACACTTTTTTCCAACTCACATGTTCCTTCTCTCCTCTAAGAGCCTTGTACATTTCCCCTGTGTGGTAACTTTTGCCATTTTCCAAATCCTTCCAGTATTGTGCTTGGTTTACAATCTCCCTAATTTTCATGATTTTCTTCACTATCCGAGAGCATCTAAGGCTCGTACTCCAGCGCATAACGTCTTGATTCTTGAGGTAATATGTATTCACCCATCACACCCAAAGTTTATATGCTTTCGCTTGCAAATTCCAAAGCAATTTCCCAATCGCGACTTGATTCCATTCTTTTAGAGATGTGATGTTTAAGCCACCCGCACCTTTCGGGCTGCAGATCTTATCCCATGCTATCAATGCCTTTGTTGTGATCGCATCTGTTCCACTCCAAAGATAACTCCTGCAAATCGATTCAATATGGTTGATAACTTTCTGAGGCATGGGGAATATTTGCATCCAATACGCTGTTATTGCGAACAGATCACTCTCAGTTGGTATCTTCCTGCGTAACTAAGAAGACTAGCTGTCCAGTGTGTTACTCTTGTAGTAATTCTCTCAATTAGAGGTTTACATTGGTGGATAGTTAATTTTCTACAAGACAACGACACACCCAAATACTTAAACGGGAGTTTACGGACTCTGAATCCAGTTCTGTTTGCTATGGCAACTTGCTCCATCTCCTTCACCCCTCCAAAATAAAGGGTACATTTGGCAGAGTGAGCCACAAGTCCAGTGGTTACAGAGAAAGTTGTGAATTCCTCCATCAACATACTAATAGATATCTCATCACCTCAGGAGATCACAATGAGATTATCCGCAAAACTTATGCTTGTAATCCGCATTTTCTCACACCACGGGTGGAAATTAAAGTTAGACTTATCTTTAAGTTTCCCCAAGCAACGGGGAAGGTACTCCATATAAAAACAAATTTTATTTTATAAAATAAATTAGAAATAGTATAAAACTTAACAATTTATAGAACTTAACAATCTACTTTATTTTTATTTTTGAATTGACGGTTTATGTTTATTAGATGTGAAGTTCTATGCCCGTGATTTTTATTGTCAAATCTGTCATTACTATTTCTTATTTTATACACTTTGTTGTTTCTTATATAGTAGTTCTTCTCTATTTACAAACTAATACTTGTATTTTTGTTATTTTCCAAAATGACACTTTTCATAAAAGTTAATTCAATATTAAAAAAAAGTTTTACCAATAGACATTTACAAAGACTAAAACATATCATAAAAATAAAAATAAAAATAAAAATAAATCTAAATCTAAATCTGTCTCTATACTATAAAATTGTTTTTATATAATATTTCTAGAAAATGTATTTGATGTATTTTTTAAAGCATTATTCTCATTTAATAAATTATGTTTAAACATAATTTTTTTAGTTAATGTTATTTTTCAATTTTCTATAATTTACATAAAAGAATTGACAATGATAATATAAATTTAACTCATATGGCTTGCTCAAAGTTATATTTGGTTTGGTTGCCACTTTTAATTTTCAAATCCTTATACAACAAATTAACTGAAAAAAATAAAATAAGTGAAGAATCTAATTGTAATATTTTTTGTTTAGAGGTTTATTTTACGAAGTTTCAAATAAGTTTTTATGATGTTTCTCCGACGAGCCACCGCACTTTTATTGACAAACAACCTCACCGTACAACCCCTCCGCCGCCACTTCTCAAACCCCATTTCACCGGTAAACCAACAAGATCTCCTCCGAGTCTGCACCATTCTCTACCAACAGCAAAACTCGCCCGAGTCACGTCTCCACTCAAAACTCGCCTCTTCCAACTTCCAACTCACCCACGAATTCTTCCTCCAAGTCTGCAACAATTTCCCTTACTCATGGCGACCCGTTTACCGTTTCTTCCTTTTCACGCAACTACAAAAAAACCCAACTTTCACTCACTCCTCTGTTTCCTTCAACAAAATGCTCGATGTTGTTTCCAAGTCTCGCAACATTGATCTCTTCTGGAACCTTCTTAACGAAGCGGCGATTCGTCGTTTGGCTAATGATAAGACCTTTGTGATTGCTTTGAAGACCCTTGGTGGTGCTAGAGAGTTGAAAAAGTGTGTGGAGTTTTTCCACTTGATGAATTGTAATGGGTGTGGTTATAGTGTTGAGAGATTGAATAAAGTTGTTGATGAAATGTGTAGGGTTAAGCTTGTTGAGGAAGCAAAGTTTGTTGTTTTCAAGATGAAGGATTGGATTAAACCTGATGGGGTTAGTTATAAGCATTTGATTAGTGGGTTTTGTGAAAAGGGTGATTTGATTGAAGCTTCTAAGATTTGGAATTTGATGGTGGATGAAGGTTTTGTTCCTGATGTTGACGCGGTTGAGAAATTTATGGAGACGTTTTTTAAGGTTAATCAATTCGGCGAGGCTTTGAAGCTGTTTGAAACGATGAGGTTGAAGAGAATGGATGAACTTGGTGTTTCGACTTATAGGCTTGTGATTAAGTGGTTGTGTAAAAAAGGGATGATGAATCGTGCTCATGAAGTGTTTGATGAAATGTGCGAGAGAGGTATTCGGGTTGATAGTTTGACGTTGGGATATGTTGTTTATGGGCTTCTAGCAAAACATAGAGTTAGAGAGGCTTATCAAGTTGTGGAGAAGATTGATGTTGTGGATATAAGTGTTTATCATGGATTAATAAAAGGGCTTTTGAAGTTGAGAAGAGCAAGTGAAGCGACTCAAGTGTTTAGGGAGATGATAAAGAGAGGGTGCGAACCGAATATGCATACTTATATAATGTTGCTGCAGGGTCATTTGGGGAGGAGAGGGAGGAAAGGGAGTGATCCTCTTGTGAATTTTGATACTATTTTTGTTGGTGGTTTGGTGAAAGTTGGACATTCGAAGGAAGCTATGAAGTATGTGGAGAGGGTGATGGATAGAGGGATGGAGGTGCCGAGATTTGATTATAACAAGTTTTTGCATTACTTTTCAAATGAGGAAGGTGCGGTAATGTTTGAGGATGTAGCGAAAAAGTTGAGGGAAGTAGGGTTAGTTGATTTGGCAGACATATTGGAGAGATATGGACAGAAGATGGCAACTAGAGATAGGAGGAGGAATAGATTTCCAATAATCGAAGATACTAAACAGGACATGTAAATGGGATATGGACCCCTTGTGCTTTTTTCAATATAAGAAAGTCTTGATGATATGTTTTTTTTCAATGAATGAATGAAATGGTAGAAACATATTGAATCAAGTTTTCCTTTTAGTTTCATCTTTCATACAATTGGATGAGTGTTTTTAAGGTTCACTTCTATCAACAATTATCATCCGTTGTGGCAACAAATGCAAGCAATGAGATTTGTATAATTTATAGAATACTAGATATGGAAAACAGAAAAAATTCTGTTGTAAATTATAAATGAAAAAACAATTTTTATTTCAATTAATCACTGTGTTTTAAAAATGTATATTTTTTTAAAGTAAAATTATATCTAAATTGCATTCCATTGTCTCTTATTATCTACATAAATAATAACTAATGAATAAAAAACGCTCAAGTAAAGTGATTGAATATCAGGAGTGTAATAACAATCAACACAACATTACATTTTCAAGTTTCAAACTATGACTTTTTTTTCATTTAAAGATGAGACATAACGGAAAGCTTAAATTGTATTATATTTTGTATATGAGCTGAGCAATATGATATCTAGAACTTGAAATGGGATTAGAAAAAACACCTGAGATTCTACTACACTATTTTGATTGAATCTCAAAATCATTAACAACCCAACTATTAATCTATACCCATACAAATAAACAGCCTAACAGGTTGCAAGAGCTCTCAAGGAATTTATTAGAACATCTTCTTTCAGATTATGACCTGCCAATTGAAAAATAAACATATTAATAAAATGAAGAATATTCAAATTCGTGGTTACACAAGAGAAAGCTACCACCGAGGTCTAGTGTAAGTAGTTTGATTTCTAATCATTAAAACAAAAGACACGAGAAATGTCGTCTAGTTACCTATAAAGACTATCTTATTCACCCTGTTTTCTTCCTTCTTCCACTTGCGAGCAGGAACAATCTCATACAGTTCCCTCACTGCCTGCAAGGTTTTCACCGATAAATGATTTAAAACCCAAATCTTATATGGTTAAATTGAAAATCCGTATTTAAGGAAAATTGTAATGACATGAAGCGTAATTTACCTGCAAAGTATGCAATTGATCAGAGTTTTGAACACTTAAGACTCCTTTGCAACGATATACATCCATATCGTATTTCTTCTCCCAAAGAATTTCTTCTAGCCATATACGAGTCTGCCATGGTTTAAACATTATATAAATGAATGACCCACGATAACATTATGAATGAAATTTGAAAATCTACCTTATCAATATCGACTGTGCCTGTCTCACAAACGCATATGGTTCTCACGCCACTATCATGAAGCTCTTTAGAAGACAAGGAACGACTTTCTTCTAACAATGCCTCTAAATGTGCGGTATTCTGAAACGAGAGACAGCAAAGGTAAATTACGGTCATCATGGTGGGAAGAAAAAGACTACAGATGAAGAGCAAATATAGGAGTAATTTATTACAGTATCGTAAGCGTGGCGGTTCAATATCTTAGATGAGTCAACTTGACATCGGACAGAGTGAATTATCTCTACGAGTGAGTTAATGTTATGGATTTCCTCCTCGAGTTCCTCCAGAGCTCTTGAGCCTTCTGCAGATACCAAATCAACCTTGTTAAGAATTACAATGTCCTGTAACAAGCAGCAAAATTATTAGCACTTCTATAAACCCTAAACCTTCAGTCCTTTGATCACTATTTTTCTTAGGGGTGGCAAACAGGCATGCCCGTCCCGCAAAAGCCCGCAAAAAAACGGGGCGGGGCGGTCATAGTTAAGGGTGCGGACCTAAAACCTTGGTCCGTCCCGCAAAAAAACCCGTATAAAAAACGGGACGGGGCGTGGCGGTCACACTAGAGGGTGAGAGCCTAAAACCTTGGCCCACCATACACAAAAGAGCGGGCAAAACGGGCATGCCCAACGGACCGGGCCCGATTTGCCACCCCTAATTTTTCTCTTATCTTCGAATAAATAAAAATATGACAGCTATAAATGTGAAAAGGAAAAACACGTTATCAATAACTGAAATGCAGTTAATATAATAAAGAATTACCGCAAATGCTATCTGAAAATATGCTTCAGGAAATGAAGACGAGCCACGGTGCTCCTTCATCTGGAAGCGTACATTTTTGGCATCCACTACCTACATGGGAAGAAACACAGATAGAAAAGATACTGTGATTCACATATCACAAATCATCCTCTTGTCACCGTGTCCTAAGGGAAAAAAAACAACTTCTATCAACACATAAGAGGAAATTAAACCACTACTACAAAACTAACATGATAAGTGTACTAAGTGAAAACCAAGATATGTACTATAAAATGTCTCCAAGAACTATTTCTTGTACAAGGAAGAGTGAAATTTTGCTGGTGATAGAAACTAAATGTTTTGACTGGTGTAAAGATTGATGAAGAGTCTGTTTGGTAAGACCCAAAAAAGAGCTTTTAGCTTTTAGCTTTTCAGCTAACATTAATGAAAAAGTACTGTTTGGTAATGCTATTTTAGCTTTTAGCTTGTAGCTTTTTTACTAGCTTTTAGCTTTTTTATCAAAAGCTATTTGAAGTAGCTTTTGAGTTTGTAGCTTTTAGCTTGTGACTTTTTTTTCCATTTATACCCTTATTACTTTAATAAAATATTATTATTCTTATTAATTAAAATGATCATTTATGTCATTTTGTATCTATCAGCTAATGAAACAACTAATTTACCAAACACTCATGTTAGCTTATCAGCTATCAGTCACCAGCTAAAAGCTACCAGTCACCAGCTAAAAGCTATCAGCTACCAGCTATCAGCTATCAGCTATCAGCTACCAGCTAGTTTTACCAAACAGAGCCGAAATCATGGTGCCATACTACGATTCTGCGAGACTCACTATCAATCCAAACAAGTGTGTTTTGCTATACAAAAATATTTCAGTTAGGTAATTTAAATACATTATAAAAAATTAAACCAAAATTTCTAGCTCAAAAAAATAAAATAAAATAATGATTATCATCAGTTAAAGATACTTACAGTGACGATAGAATCAAGCTTCACATCAGATTCCAACTGCTCGTCCAACCAAAGAATAGATGCCAAAGGTGCTGGATTCGCCAAACCAGTGGTTTCCAGCAATATATGGTCTAGCCTACACACAAAATACATAAAAAAAGCTTAATCGAGAAATAAATATGACCCACTTTTCTGAACATTACAACAATTCATGACAGAAATAAAAGGGGTTTTGATGAAAGTGAACCACAAAACTATGCAATTAAGACTATGTTTGGAAAAACAGTTTAAATAAGCATTTCTTATTTAAGTGCTTAGCTTATGCACAAACTATTTCTATAACAAAAGATAAAATCAATCAAATATTTTCACAAAAGCTATAATCTATTTTCATAAGCTATCCCGAAGAATTTTATGATAGAAAGTTGAAAACATCTTATGGACATGTTATAAAATTGTTTACATAATCTTTCTCAAACAGTTTCACAAGCAGAGTAGTCATTCCCGGATAGCGGCGCAGAGCGGCTGATCCCAAAAGTGGGATAGCGGGAGCGGGATATCAACTCTATTTGATCATTTTTTTGGATAAATTACATATAATAATTCTAAACATATATTTAATGTAAAATTAAACAAATTACTCAACTCACAAAATATTCATAAATCAAAGCACACATGAATCTTGAAGCACATAAACGGCTATGAAGGAAGGTTAAGGTTGAGTCTCAACTCAAATTTGATTGAAAAAGCCAAAATTTACCCTTAAAACATTGTAAATTTAAGGAGTAATTTCAGATTTTTAGAGGGGAAAAGGATCGCAGACAAGGAACTGGTCCGGGCCGAGAACTGATCTGCCTGCTATCATGCTATTTACCTACCCTACAGTGGCCGCTATAGTGTTCTACACCGCAAAGACTCTTCCCATAGCTGTCGGTCTCCGCTCCACTCTCCACTCCACTATAGCAGGATAACGCCACAATTGACTACTCTGCTCACAGGTACTTATGCATTGTAGATAAACTCATATAAGTCAATACAAAGAGACCTAAGCGTCCATTAGGAGTCAAGTGCTTCAATTTCGCATGCCTCAATATCTGACTAGTTAGTTTGTTAGTTAGTTTTACCTTTCTTTTCTCTGTACAAGCTGCTCAAGTGCTTGAACCAAACTATGCTTAACAGTGCAACATACACACCCATTAGCAAGCTCAACCCATTCTTCAACAACTGCACCATCTTCCCCTTCATTTATCAATGCTCTTTCCACTCCAATTTCCTCCCCAAACTCATTCAATATCACAGCAATCCTCTTCCCATGTTGAGAGTTCAATATATGATTCACTAGCTGAAAATCAAGAAAACCAAATTCACAACTCCACAAAACTATTGAAACATTGTCACTTCAAAAACTAGCACTAATAAGCAACAGCTACATGACCCAATACGAGAAACAAAAAAGAAAGTGAAAAAGGACACAACTTTGAAGTACCCAATTAGAAATTAGAAAAGAGACAAAACAAGGGGTGTTAATTTTGATGGAAATTACCGTGGATTTGCCGGAACCAAGGTAACCGGTGATGAGAGTTACACCAACAGAAGCTTGTTGAGAAATGGATTCATCATCATGTTGTTGAATCTGAACAGCGAGAGGTGGATCTTCGTCTTCGTCGTGTTCCATTTTAGACTGGTTGGCTGGTTTGTTCCTTCTTGTGCTGCGTTACTGCGTATCGTATTTGTTCTGTTCTATTTGGGTGTGCTGTGCAAAATGTTTACAGTATTTTGTTACCCCAAATTGAATATTGAACTTATAAATGTGAGACCAAGTTTATTCTAATTCTAATCAAGAAATATTGAATTGAGATTAATTAATAGCTAATGAAGTTTAGTTAAAATTGTCAATAACTACTGGCTTGATTACACTAAATAATATATAAACCCTTATTCACATTTAAATAATTACATTTAATGAGAACAAACCCTTATTCTAGGAACAAATTAATTCTTATTCATATCCCCCCTCAAATTGAAGCTGTTTGTCAATGAGCATCAATTTGCTAACAAGAAATTGATGACGTGGACGCGGAACAGCCTTGGTAAGAATATCTGCAATCTGCAATTGAGTACTGACATGATGAAGTGATATTATGCGGTCATCATAAGCGTCCCGGATTGAGTGGCAATCAACTTCAATATGTTTGGTGCGTTCATGAAAAACAGGATTCGCAACAATTTGGATGGCACTCGTATTGTCCGCATAAAGTGAAGTTGGCTCTAATTGAGGAAATTCAAGCTCAGCCAAAAGACCACGAAGCCAAATCATTTCATAACAAGCAGCAGACATGGCACGATACTCAGATTCAGTAGACGATTTAGAGACTCTCGCTTGTTTCTTACTTTTCCATGATATCAATGAAGAGCCAAGAAACATGCACCAACCAGTGACATATCGTCTAGTATTAGGACACCCTGTCCAATCGACATCACTATAAACACTCAATTTAGGAGCAACGCCAGTAGGACAAAATAAACCACGATGAGAGTTTCCCTTCAAGTAACGAATTATACGACGAACTGCTGCCAAGTGAAGGTAGCGAGGAGAGTGCATGAATTGACTTACTTATTGAACAGCAAACGATATGTCAGGACGAGTAATAGTCAAGTAATTAAGGCTACCCACGAGTTGACGATACAATAAGGGATCAGGCAACAGATCACCATCATCACGATGATATTTAACATTAACCTCAAGAGGAGTATCCACTAGAGTAGTCGATTAGAGACCAGACATAGAAATTAAATTTGTGGCATACTTGTGTTGATGGAGGAATATACCCTTGGATGTAGAGTGAACCTCAAGACCAAGAAAATAATGCAAATGACCAAGATCTTTCATATGAAACGATGCTTGTAACTGCTGTTTAAGGCTTTGAATCGAATCATTATCAGAACCAGTAATAATCATATCATCAACATACAGAAGAAGTAGGACAATTCCAGTAGACGTTCGATGAATAAATAGAGAAGAATCATACTGACTCTGAGTAAAGGAGAACCCAAATAGAGTGGAGCGAAATTTTTCATACTGCTCTAGGCGCTTGTTTCAAACCATATAAGGAGCGTATAAGCTTGCACACACCTTTAGATGAAGAGAATAAGCCTTGAGGAGGAGTCATATAGATATCTTCCGTCAGGTCACCATGAAGAAAGGCATTTTTCACGTCCATTTGATGAAGATACCACCCATTAGAAGCGGCGATAGAGAGTATCGTACGAACAAATGTCATTTTGGCAACCGGTGCAAATGTCTCATCATAATCAATTCCATATTCCTGCTTATTTCCTAAGGCAACCAATCGAGCCTTGAAATGGTTGAGAGACCCATCCGAATTTAGTTTCACATAATACACCCATTTGCAACCTATGGGTTTGATATCAGGGGGACAAGAGACAATATCCCATGTAAAATTCTCTTGAAGGGCCTGAAGTTCCTCATTCATTTCTTTTATCCAGCGTAAGTCTTTAACAGCCTGTGCATAATAAGTAGGAATAGATATGCTAGACAATGAGGCAGATAGAGAAGTATGTGAGGAATCATACCTGTCTAGTGAATATCTATCCGGTGCTTTAGATATTCGACCAGAACGTCGTGGTTCGACCGGTTTAGGATCAGGTGGCGGATCTGTGTCGGGAGGGGCAGTGGAAACCTATTTTCTGCGTTGTCTGGCATATGTGATTCCTGGTTTGTAACGTTCTATAGATCAAGGCATAACAGAAATATTAGGAAGAATAGCAATATCATTTGTGGCAGGAGAAAGAGAATGAAACATATATTGATTATAAAAAATGTAACATTCCGAGAAACTCGAAAATGGTGATTAGAAACATCATAACACACACAACCTTTATGAGAGTTGCTATGCCCCATAAATGCACATTGAATAGATTGTGCTCCAAGCTTATTTCGCTCAAACGGAGGTAAGTGAACAAAACACACACATCCAAAAGTATGTAAATCACTATAATTAGGCTGAATTTTAAAAAGACGAAAGAAAGGAGAATCAAAATCAATAACCGTAGAAGGAAGACGATTGATCAGGAATACAGTTGTGGAAAGAGCCTCGACCCAAAATCAGGATGGTACAGAAGCTTGAAGAAGCAAGGTGCGCGTGACATCAAGCAAATGACGATTCTTTCGCTCCGCCATCCCGTTTTGTTGGGGGGTATTGGGACAAGACCGTTGAGACAAGATCCCTTTTTGTTGTAGGTATCCCTGAAATTCATGAGACATATACTCACCTCCCGAGTCAAATCGAAATTTTTTAACACTTGCTTGAAATTGATTTTCAACATATGTCAAAAATTTCTGAAACATAGAAAACACTTTAGACTTAGATCTGAGAAAATATATCCAAGTAAAGCGACTGTAATCATCAATAAATGTGACAAAATATTTATAGTGAGCATGAGATGTTGTTGGAGACATTCCCCACAGATCACTATGAATCATCTCAAAACAAGTAGAAGCACGATGAGCACCTGACGGAAAAGGAAGTGTTTTACTTTTGGCCAATTTACAAAAGGAACATAAAATAGAAGCAGGACAATCATGTATATTTCCCAACAAACCAGTTTTAAATAAATGAGACAAAACAATGGAATTTGGATGACCCAATTTTCTATGCCAATCCTCATAAGAGTTCAAAATAGTATTGCATGCAAAAGATAAATGACTATAACTAAATTGAAGCGGAAACAATCTTCCCACTTTAGGCCCATTCGCGATCACCTTTCCCGACACCTGCTCCTACACAAGACAACCAACACGAGAAACATTAACATTACAGTTGTTATCCACCAATTGACCAACCGACAATAAGTTAGAAGCAAGTCCGGGTGATACAAGCACGTCATGAAAGTTTGAGTTTATGTCACCAACATCAGTGATAGGAAGTTTATTACCATCAGCAACTTGAATTTGTTGATTACCATTATAGGAATGTAAACTTTGCAAGTATTCATAGGAACCCGTCATGTGATTGGATGCACCAGAATCAAGAAACCATGGTTGAGAAGCATTAGAAGACTTACCCTGAATTCCTAAGGCTGAAAGAGCAGAAAGTACCATTTGTTGAATCATTTCAGGTTGTAGAAAACTGCCAGTAGATGCACCACTACTGAGAGGACCAACTGCAGAGTTGGTAGTGGCATGAAATGCTTAAGTTGGATGTTGCGTTGGTCGAGGAGGACGTGTGGGACAGTCAGAGATGATGTGACCCTGTTGTTTACAGTAATTGCAAAACTTCTTACTACAGTTACGAGCAACATGTCCAAATTGTTTGCAAGAAAAACATTGGACTTGTCGCATATCACGACCCTTTCCTCTACTTTGAGCAGCATATGCAATTGCCACAGGTTCATAACTGACAGCATCATGAGACATGGTTCCTTGAGTAAGTAGACGTTGTTCCTCCCTTAGAAGTTCGCCGATACAAGCATCTAAAGAAGGAACGGGATTCCTATTGAGCAAAGCACCTCTAACAACCTCAAATTTTGGACGAAGTTTCATGAGAAATTGATCTTGCCTACTTGTGTTTCAATTGAAGGATAGAAAAACACTTAGAAAGGGGGGGGGGGTTTGAATAAGTGTAGCTTTAAAAAACTTGACAGATAAAAATAAATTGCACAGTTATTTTTATCCTGGTTCGTTGTTAACTAAACTACTCCAGTCCACCCCCGCAGAGATGATTTACCTCAACTGAGGATTTAATCCACTAATCGCACGGATTACAATGGTTTTCCACTTAGTCCGCAACTAAGTCTTCCAGAGTCTTCTGATCACACACTGATCACTCCAGGAACAACTGCTTAGATACCCTCTAAGACTTTTCTAGAGTCTACTGATCAACACGATCACTCTAGTTACAATCTGCTTAGTTCACTCCTAAGACTTCCTAGAGTATTCTGATCAACACGATCACTCTAGTTCCTTACAACTTAATGTAATCAATTCTAAGAGTTTACAAATGCTTCTTAAAAGCGATAATCACAACTGTGATATTTCTCTTAACGTTTAAGCTTAATCTCACTAAAATATTACAACAGCAATGTAGTGAGTTTTGATGAAGATGAAGATTCTGAGTTTTGATTTGAACAGCGTTTCAGCAAGTTAATTTGAATTATATTGTTCAGGATCGTTAACCTTGCTTCTCATCAGAACTTCATATTTATAGGCGTTGGAGAAGATGACCGTTGAATGCATTTAATGCTTTGCGTGTTCCGTACAGCATCGCATTTAATGTTATACGCTTTTGTCAACTACCTCGAGCCTTGTTCACGCTGTGTCTACTGACGTAGCCTTTAATAGCTTTTAACGTTCCTTTTGTCAATCAGCGTAGCTTGCCACTTGTACTTTCTTCTGATCTGATGTTTGTGAATACAACGTTTGAATATCATCAGAGTCAAACAGCTTGGTGCATAGCATCTTCTGATCTTCTGACCTTGAAGTGCTTCTGAGCGTGATACCATCTTCTGAGCTTCAGTGCTTCTGATCTCATGTTCTTCTGATGCTTCCATAGACCCATGTTCTGATTCTGCTTCGACCATCTTCTGATGTCTTGCCAGACCATGTTCTGATGTTGCATTGTTGAACCCTTTGAGACAAAGCTTCTGAGCGCTGAATTATGCGTACTCTTTATATATATTTCCTGAAAGGGAAATTGCATTGGATTAGAGTACCATATTATCTTAAGCAAAATTCATATTATTGTTATCATCAAAACTAAGATAATTGATCAGAACAAATCTTGTTCTAACAATCTCCCCCTTTTTGATGATGACAAAAACATATATAAATGATATGAATTTGCGATCAGAAAGAACAGTCGGCAAAAGACAAATTACACAGCTATAGCATAAGCATATGAATATGTCTCCCCCTGAGATTAACAATCTCCCCCTGAGATAAATAATCTCCCCCTGAAATAAATACTCGAAGAACTTTAATAAAAGACTTCCCTGATTATTTCGGTAGAGACGATCATATAAGCTTCTGTCTTTAGAGAATTCATAGCTTCTGACTTCTGCTTCCATAGGACAGCTTCAGAACTAGAATTTCCTTAGATCCCTAGAACACTCACAGCTTCTGATTCCTGCTTCCATCTAGGACAGCTTCAGAACTTGAATTTCTTTGATCTTCTGAACATTCACAGCTTCTGATTTCTGCTTCCATTCAGGACAGCTTCAGAACTTGAATTTCTTTGATCTTCTGAACATTCACAGCTTCTGATTTCTGCTTCCATTCGGGACAGCTTCAGAACTTGAGTTTTCTAGATCTTTAGAACATTCGCAGCTTCTGATTTCTGCTTCCCTCGGATAGCTTCAGAGCTTTGAATTTCTACCAACATCACTTCATGCTAGATTTGTATCAGAACATTGTTGAATGTACCAGAGCATCATCTGAGCATCTCTACATCCTGAAATGTTACAGAACAAAAACTAAACGACAAAAGTCAGCATGAACGAGTTAGAACATAAAATGTATGTTTGAACACATTATATGAATCAGAGCCATATAGGCTGAAATAATGTATCAGAGCAAATAATGTATCAGAGCCATAACATTATATGTATCAGAGCAAATAGAATTTTGTCAGAACAAATAGACAAATATAGATCAAATTCTATTATCAGTGCTTCTGATTCATTCTTCTTTCTTGCTTCTGATTTCTGAAGCTTGACAGCACTCAGCTTGCTTCAGTTTCCATGGTTTTGCTTCTTGTGTTTGCTTTGAAGATTCTCTTCAGTATACCTGCAAAACACTTAAACCATATAGAACTTGCAGTTCTTGTTAGTAAATGTGTGGGAGCTTTACCCAGCAACTGATAGATTAATCAAATCATTTATCATTTATCTTTCTCCCCCTTTTTGTCATAACATCAAAAAGCAATATTTCAAAAGAATTAGATGCATAAAACGACAAATAGAGTCACTGGAATGTAAAAGCAAAGAAACTTTTTCATTGATAATAAAAAAAAGATTACAAGAAAGGAATGCAGGAAAACAGATGCAACAAGGAAAGGAAACTACAAAGACCAAAAGACTAAGATCCTAGCCTACGCAAAATCCGCGCCAGAACATCATGAATCCCGTCAGTGCTTGTAGCTTGCCTTGTCATGAAGGAACGAAACTCAGCATTGGCTGCTTCTTGCGCGTCCAAACGAGAAGCCAGCATAGCTTGATTCTGATGAAGAGTTTCCAAGGTCTCCATCAAAGCTGAGGTTTCACCAGAAGAAGAAGCACCAGTATTTCTGCCCAGAGGGACAGCAATCTCAGCAGGGTGATCTTCTGGAAGATCTTCAGCTTGTGCATCTTCCATTTTCTCATCTGAGTCTGACTCAGAAGTAGCCTTAGCATATTCTGGTTCAGGCAGCTCAGAAGTTCCATCTTCCAATGCTTGAAGAATAGCTGCTAGGTTTGTTGGAGGAGTAGGACCAGCAACTTCAGCACGATAAACCACTACCGGAAAGACCATGTGAGGTGCTTTTTCAGAAGGGTTCATTCTGAACCAGTTGAACAGCCACTGAAAATCTCCAGTCAGCACAGGAAACCATGGTCTCCACACCACGATGTCTCTGCAGAGATTTTCTTCTTCCAACTCATCTGCTGGTATCTTTCTTTCAAGAACATTTCTGTTCCTGATGAGATGGTGATGGCTGCTCTCACCAACTTCCAACCGGAGACCACGAACACCAGGAGCTTCAGACATAATCCTTCTCTGAGTGTCTGTAGCCTTATCCAGAAAATCCTGACGAAAGGTATTCCAAAGGTTGTTTGTAGCATACTCATCCAGATGATTAAGGTGAGCAGCACCTAGAATCTCCAACCAGCCATTTACATCAGCATGTAAAAGCTCCAGATATGTTTGAGTGGTAGGGGTTGGAGGGTTGACAGAGAACCTTGAGTCGGGAAGAACAACACTATAGGGATTAGGTGTTCTGGTGGGAAAAGGGTATGAGAGAGATGAAGAAATATCTGATGGAAGGGTTGAAGGAAAGGAGATATCAGATGATGAAGAAGGTGGTTCCGAGGGGATGAAAGAGGAGGAAGAGGTGGTGGAGGTCTTTGAAGAGGGAGGTGATTGAGGGGAACCGTCAAGGGGTTGATACACTTTGAGAGGGTCATAGGAGATCCTAACTCTTTTAGGTTTGGTTTCTGGTTCAGCAGATGCCTTTCTCTTTTGTTTCCTATCATTGTCTTGATTCCCAGAGCTTGACGATGGATTCATGATGAATTTTCAGATATTGGAAACTGCTAGGGTTTATGATATGAAAAGAGAGAGAGACGAAAAAGAAACCGAATGCAGAGAGAGAGAAATATGAGAGGGAAAAGAAACGTTTGAAGAGTATAAAAAGAAAACTGAAAGAGAGTAAATGATGAAAAGCATTTAATGTTACGTGACATGAGGAGAGATAATAATGACAAAAGACGTGATTTGCACAGTTACCTAAGTAGACGTCCCCTCAACTGTACGCACGCTTGTCCAGGAATAGTGAACACGTGTTTACCATCTGGATAGCCAGTTACAGCTGTTTTGCTTTTATAGAGATTCTGAATCAACTTAGACACTGAAACGTTAGTAATAACTGAATCACAATTTCTAATTGATTTCTATCAGAACTTCTTAAAAAAAAATTCATATCAAAGGATACTCATACGTAAGAATTTCTCATCTTCTCATTCTGAGCTTGTTTCTGAAGACCCAATTTGTGCCGATTATATTGAATCCATCTGGTCTAGGAACAAGATCCCAAACATCATTCCTTGTAAACTGATTCAGTTCTTCTTGCATAGCAATTATCCAGTCTGGATCTTCTAGAGCATGATCAACAGAAGTTGGCTCGATCAAAGATACAAGACCTAATTGACAATCTGCATTGTTCTTAAGGAATGCTCTTGTTCTGATTGGATCATCCTTCTTTCCAAGAATGACATCTTCTGAATGACCAGAGATGAGTCTGGATGATCTTCTGACAGATGGTTCTTCAGAAATGCTAAGATCCTCCAGAGAAGCTGATACTTGATCTTCAGATTCTTTGCTTCTGAGAAGCTCTGCTTCTGATGTGTTGCTTCTTGGCTCAACAACTTCTGATATATCAATATCAAAATCTGCAAAATTATCAAACTGCTTTGGTTTTTCAGAACCAAGCTTATCATCAAACCTGATATTGATTGATTCTTCTACAATCAATGTTTCAGTATTGTATACTCTGTAGCCTTTTGAGCGTTCAGAATATCCAAGAAGGAAACATTTCTGTGCTTTGGAATCAAACTTACCAAGATAATCTTTAGTGTTCAGAATAAAGCATACACATCCAAAAGGATGGAAATATGAAATGTTGGGCTTTCTATTCTTCCACAATTCATAAGGAGTCTTATTTAGAATAGGTCTGATAGAGATTCTATTCTGAATATAGCAAGCAGTGTTTATTGCTTCTGCCCAGAAATGCTTAGCCATATTGGTTTCATTTATCATGGTTCTGGCCATTTCTTGCAGAGTCCTATTCTTTCGTTCTACAACCCCATTTTGCTGTGGAGTTCTAGGACAAGAGAAATCATGGGCAATACCATTTTCCTTGAAGAACTCTTCAAAGGATCTGTTCCCAAATTCACCACCATGATCACTTCTAACCTTTATGATTTTACACTCTTTTTCAGATTGAATCTGAATGCAGAAATCAAAGAACACTGAATGAGTCTCATCCTTGTGTTTTAAGAATTTTACCCATGTCCAGCGGCTATAATCATCTACGATGACTAATCCGTATTTCTTCCCTCTAACAGATGCTGTTTTGACTGGGCCAAACAGATCAATGTGCAAGAGTTCTAATGGCCTTGAGGTAGAAACAACATTCTTGGACTTGAATGCAGGTTTGGAGAACTTGCCCTTCTGACATGCTTCACAAAGAGCATCTGATTTGAATTTCAGATTAGGGAGTCCTCTGACCAGATTCAGTTTGTTAATCTGAGAAATCTTTCTCAAACTAGCATGACCTAATCTTCTGTGCCAGACCCACTGCTATTTAGAAACAGACATAAGACAAGTCACCTTCTGACTCATAAGATCTTGCAGATCTGTCTTATAAATGTTGTTCTTCCTCTTGCCTGTAAATAGGATTGAGCCATCCTTCTGATTTACAGCCTTGCAAGACTCTTGATTAAAGATTATATCATAACCATTGTCACTCAATTGACTGATAGATAAGAGGTTATGTGTTAATCCTTCTACAAGAAGTACATTAGAAATGGAAGGAGAGTTACCAGACTTTATAGTTCCAGAGCCAATTATCTTGCCCTTCTGATCTCCTCCAAACTTGACTTCTCCTCCAGACTTAAGCACCAGGTCTTGGAACATAGACCTTCTTCCTGTCATGTGTCGCGAGCATCCAGAGTCCAGGTACCATGACATGTTGTGCTTTGTCCTTTTTGCAGTCAAGGATATCTGCAATAGGAATAATCTTATCCTTAGGTACCCACATTTTCTTGGGTCCTTTCTTGTTAGATTTTCTCAAGTTCTGATTGAACTTGGGTTTCACATTGTAAGCAATAGGAGGAACAGCATGATAATTTTTAATGTGAGTTTCATGATATTTCCTAGGTTGTGTCACATGCCTTTTGGTGTGTGTTATGTGAAAACTTTGAGCATGTGAAGTGTGCCTAATATCATGGGAGTGGCCATACTTGAACTGATCATACAATGGCTTGTATGTGATTTTCATTTCATCAACAGGTTCAAGTTTGTATGGGGTTTCACCCTCAAAACCAATGCCTACTCTTTTGTTTCCAGACACAGCATATATCATAGAAGCTAGCTGACTTCTGCCAATACTTCTAGATAAGAACTTCCTGAAACTTAAATCATATTCTTTCAGAATATGGTTTAGACTAGGAGTGGATTGTTCTGAATCAGAAGGAGATCCAACATTATTGGATAATTTTAAAAGTTTTTCTTTTAATTCAGAATTTTCCAACTCAAGCTTCTTTGTTTCAAATTCAAATTGCTTTTTCAGCTTTTTGTATTTGAGACTAATCTGAGACTTGAGTTCCAGAAGTTCAGTTAGACCGGAAACTAACTCATCTCTAGTAAGTTCAGAAAATACCTCTTCAGAATCTGATTCTGATGTAGATTCTGATTCGTCATCTTCTGTCGCCATCAGCGCACAGTTAGCCTGCTCATCTTCAGAGTCTGAATCATCTTCTGACTCATCCCAGGTTGCCATAAGACTTTTCTTCTTATGAAACTTCTTCTTGGGATTTTCCTTCTGAAGATTTGGACATTCATTCTTGTAGTGTCCAGGCTCATTGCATTCATAGCACATGACTTTCTTCTTGTCAAATCTTCTATCATCAGAAGATTCTCCACGTTCAAATTTCTTTGAACTTCTGAAGCCTCTGAACTTCCTTTGCTTGGTCTTCCAGAGTTGATTTAGCCTTCTGGAGATCAGGGACAGTTCATCTTCTTCTTCAGATTCTGATTCTTCAGGATCTTCTTCTTTAGCCTGAAAAGCGTTAGTGCATTTCTTGATATTGGATTTTAATGCAATAGACTTACCTTTCTTTTGAGGTTCATTTGCGTCCAGCTCTATTTCATGACTCCTCAAGGCACTGATAAGCTCTTCCAGAGAGACTTCATTCAGATTCTTTGCAATCTTGAATGCAGTCACCATAGGACCCCATCTTCTGGGTAAGCTTCTGATGATCTTCTTTACGTGATCAGCCTTGGTGTATCCCTTGTCAAGAACTCTCAATCCAGCAGTAAGAGTTTGAAATCTTGAAAACATCTTTTCAATGTCTTCATCATCCTCCATCTTGAAGGCTTCATACTTCTGGATTAAAGCTAGAGCTTTAGTCTCCTTGACTTGAGCATTTCCTTCATGAGTCATTTTCAAGGACTCATATATGTCATAGGCCGTTTCCCTGTTAGATATCTTCTCATACTCAGCATAAGAGATAGCATTCAGCAAAACAGTTCTGCATTTATGATGATTCCTGAAAAGCTTTTTCTGATCATCATCCATTTCTTGCCTTGTTAGCTTTACGCCTCTGGCATTTACAGGATGTTTGTAACCATCCATCAGAAGATCCCATAGATCACCATCTAGACCAAGAAAGTAACTTACCAGTTTATCTTTCCAGTATTCAAAGTTTTCACCATCAAATACCGGCGGTCTAGTATAACCATTGTTACCGTTGTATTGCTCAGCAGAGCCAGATGTAGATGCAGGTGTAGGTGTAGTCTTTTCACTTTCATCAACCATCTTTTACTGAAGCGTTTTTCTCTTCCTGAATCTTTTCTAAACACGGTTAAGTGCTTGCACCTTAGAACCGGCGCTCTGATGCCAATTGAAGGATAGAAAAACACTTAGAAAGGGGGGGGGGGGTTTGAATAAGTGTAGCTTTAAAAAACTTGACAGATAAAAATAAATTGCACAGTTATTTTTATCCTGGTTCGTTGTTAACTAAACTACTCCAGTCCACCCCCGCAGAGATGATTTACCTCAACTGAGGATTTAATCCACTAATCGCACGGATTACAATGGTTTTCCACTTAGTCCGCAACTAAGTCTTCCAGAGTCTTCTGATCACACACTGATCACTCCAGGAACAACTGCTTAGATACCCTCTAAGACTTTTCTAGAGTCTACTGATCAACACGATCACTCTAGTTACAATCTGCTTAGTTCACTCCTAAGACTTCCTAGAGTATTCTGATCAACACGATCACTCTAGTTCCTTACAACTTAATGTAATCAATTCTAAGAGTTTACAAATGCTTCTTAAAAGCGATAATCACAACTGTGATATTTCTCTTAACGTTTAAGCTTAATCTCACTAAAATATTACAACAGCAATGTAGTGAGTTTTGATGAAGATGAAGATTCTGAGTTTTGATTTGAACAGCGTTTCAGCAAGTTAATTTGAATTATATTGTTCAGGATCGTTAACCTTGCTTCTCATCAGAACTTCATATTTATAGGCGTTGGAGAAGATGACCGTTGAATGCATTTAATGCTTTGCGTGTTCCGTACAGCATCGCATTTAATGTTATACGCTTTTGTCAACTACCTCGAGCCTTGTTCACGCTGTGTCTACTGACGTAGCCTTTAATAGCTTTTAACGTTCCTTTTGTCAGTCAGCGTAGCTTGCCACTTGTACTTTCTTCTGATCTGATGTTTGTGAATACAACGTTTGAATATCATCAGAGTCAAACAGCTTGGTGCATAGCATCTTCTGATCTTCTGACCTTGAAGTGCTTCTGAGCGTGATACCATCTTCTGAGCTTCAGTGCTTCTGATCTCATGTTCTTCTGATGCTTCCATAGACCCATGTTCTGATTCTGCTTCGACCATCTTCTGATGTCTTGCCAGACCATGTTCTGATGTTGCATTGCTGAACCCTTTGAGACAAAGCTTCTGAGCGCTGAATTATGCGTACTCTTTATATATATTTCCTGAAAGGGAAATTGCATTGGATTAGAGTACCATATTATCTTAAGCAAAATTCATATTATTGTTATCATCAAAACTAAGATAATTGATCAGAACAAATCTTGTTCTAACAGTGTTGTAGACCTCTTGAACAGCCGCAAGAGAGGTTTTGGGAACATTAGCATGTATAAATGCAGAGTGTTCTGTCTAAAGATTCAAAAAACCAGAATAGTATTCTTGAATAGACAAATCACCTTGTTTGTAGTTGGCTATGTCTAGCTCCAATTGAAAACGTTTTGCCGAATTGTCCTGGTTGTAAATGTGTTGCACCCCAAAATTTGCCCTCTTTATTTGAGCTATAAGTTAATAATGACGTTTATTTCGTCATTCAAAAATGAAGAAAAATAATAAAGAGTTTTCGTGGGTTTATGAAGATAAGGCGTGAAAAATGGTTTAAACAGTGGAAATACGAGAAAATTCACAAGTCATATTTGGAAAGTGATATGAGCTAAGTTCCCGCGTTGTCCTGACCGTTTCAACGATATTTACAACTTTCATGTTCGGCTCGGAAGCCAATTCTTTGAGGAAGGTCTCCAGATTTGCAATTTACTTGAGGTTTCACAGTGAAAAACAGTGCTGAATGTAGGATTTCGGACCTCGAAAAATTCATATCTCCTAATCCGCTCGTCGGATTCACTTGAAAATTTAACTGGAGCTCCGTACCATCATTACCAAGATTTCATATGTTCGGACCGAAGGCCAATTATGCACGGGAAATTCCCAGAATTTTAAGGATCGTCGCATTGTTTCGGTAAAAAAGTGTGTTTTCGAGTATGTCGCGCCTAGTTTGAAAATTCATAACTTCTTCGGTTTTTATCGTATGAAGTCCACTCCGGCGGCATTTTCTTGGAATTTTCGTTAGCTTCGATTCTTTGTCACACATGCCTGTTCAGATTTTGAGTCGAAGATGGAGTTTTATTGAGTTCTTTGAGCGGTACTCACAAAATTCTGCACAGTCGCACCAGATGAATCGACGTTTCTCGTCATTCAAACGCGCGTAATTCCTTCATCGCTTATCGGATTGAGACGATTCTCGCGGCGACGAGTCACGAATTTGGTCATCTTCACAGTGGCATTGGTTTTGTTCCGGAATTCAGAGCCGAACCGAGTTTCCTTAAAAAACGAGCCAAAATAAGAGAATTAAGGACGTTTTGGACATTTCGCTATGTTCGCTATATAAGTCATTTTTCTTCACAAACTCTCATAACTTGACTTCACCCAAAAAGATCAAAAACACTTTCTCCCAATTCTCTCTCAATTCTCTTGAATCAAAACCACAAATTACATAAAACTTTCATCAATATTCATCAATTTTCTTCAAGATCAAGAACAACATGGATTGAAAATCAAAGTTCCGAGTTCGAAGTTCTTCTCCTCTTCTCTCCCTAGCTTGCGCGCCCCTCTCTCACTCTCCTTGGGATTCGCTTTTCGCTTCGCGTCGTGTTCGCATATGTGTCGTGTTCGTGTTCGCGCGTCAGTTTAGATCTTCATTCGGTAAGCTTTCTAATCATGAATTAAGTGCTTAATTGATGATCATTACATGAATTCAAATTTAGATCCACTTCTTGTTCTTGTCTCAATGGATGTGTGATGATGATTGATTGATGAATTTGTGTATTGTTAGTTGTGTTCATATGAATTGTGGCTAGAATTAATGTTTGTTCCATATAATTGATGCTCGTTGATGATGAATTACGCTATTTGTGTTTGAATCCATGGCTTGTTGGTGATTAGGTGCACAATATTGTTAACATTCATGCATGTGTCTTGCGACACACTCCAAGTGTTCGTTTAAATGCTTGTGTATAATTTTTGCTTGATGATGGCCTAGTTTGATGCTTAGGTTATGACTTGAGTATATTTGCTATAATGGATCATCTTCACATGTGTTAATTCTTGCCGTTGGTGACATATTGATGTGATTGTTGATGTTAATACTTGTATCTTGTGTCGCACTCAAGGTGTTTGTGCCAATGCATGTGTTGAAACCTTTTGCTTACTATTTGTTTTGGTAGGTGCTTAAATCATTACTTGAGATATTGTCATAGTTCGATTACCATTGTATGTGTTAATGCTCGTCGCTTATGTTGCGTTTACATAATTGTTGGTGATGATGTTTGAGTTGTGGTTTGGCTCTACGTGTCACACTTTGTTTGGTTTGTGGTTGTTTGGCCTAATTGACGGGGGATTCATGTCTATCTTTTGCCAATATGTTTCATTTGTGCTTAATCATTGAAATCGATATATGTTTGGTTTCGTTGCTTTGGTGCTTGATGATTGCTCGCTTATTGCTAATAGCGTGCCTCACGTTGATACTTGACTCACACATTCCCTTGTGCCATCAATCTTTGCCTTGATACCGTACCTTGTTTCCATGATCGTTTCACTATGTTTTGGTTGTGCTTTGATGATGTGCTTGATGCTTGCGAGTTGGTAGTGGTTTAGATTGAGTGGGAATGGCTTCCAAGCCTTTAAAAATGATAAAATTTGGTTTTCCTACAGTGGAACTCGGTTCCCAAAATGGAGGAACCGGTTCCTGCTCAGTCTAAAGCGCTTTGGTTTTGGGCAGAATGCCCTGGAACCTGGTTCCCAGTTTGGGGGAACCGGTTCCTGCTGTGTTGTGTTGCTTTGGTTTTTGGGCAGAATGCCCTGGAACCCGGTTCCCAGTTTGGGGGAACCGGTTCCTGCTGTGTTTTGTTGGTTCGTGAGTTGGGCAGAATGCCCTGGAACCCGGTTCCCAGTTTGGGGGAACCGGTTCCTGTGTGTGTTTTTGTGCTGGAACCCGGGTTCCCATATAGGGGAACCGGTTCCCTTACTTGTTTTTGGTCCCTTTCTTCTCTAACTTCTCTCTCGCATAACTTTTCACTCCTAGCTTTGTTTTGCATGTTCCTTATACCGTTGGAAAGCTTGAGAGGAGTACTATTTAGTTAAATGCTTGTTTCTCGTTAATTCGTATACCATTTATGTTTGATTTCTCTTTGATGTTTTATTATCTATTTCGTGTTCACGTTACTTGCCCGTTTCCTTTCGCTTTATAATAATAACGCAATTCCGATTGCGACATGTTGTTATCTTTAACTTGTGTGCTAATGTGCAAGGCTCTTGGATAGTCACCGATTGACGCTCATTGCTTGAGTGTTCCGCTTTACTTGCGGAACACGATTTCCCTCATTCCGATTGTGTTCTCATCTTGGAGACGCATTCCTATTACTTTATATCTGCTTGTTTGGTTTGCTTGTTCCTCTTGCAGGTGTATTGTGATTATGCTCGACGCGCGTGTCGACCTTTGTGTGCTTTCATGGCTAATCGGTGTGCTGACCATTTGCTTTTTGCTTGCTAGCTCGCTCGCGGGATCTTAGTTTCTTCGCTTTGCTTCGCTTTAGTTTACGGATCATCATCCGTTTGGTATTGATCCCGTTTCATTTTACTTTTCTCGCACTTTATCGCTTTCTCGCATCATCCTTTAACATGAGAAGTAGGACCTAGACATGCATCTGGCCAAGTCCTCGAAAAAGGCTCTGTTTTTGTTGGTGTGTTTATATTTGTGCTTTGCGGCAGGGAGTCACGGTGTAATAAGTCCTATATGGCACTCCGTTAAGTCCTCATGGAAGGCACGCGGAAAGGGTTAGCAATCAACCCCCGCCCAGTCTCATCGAGTCTGTTCAGTATGCGCACGCTACGCGTTGCTTGCTTCTGAACCTGCACAAGATCTTGTTATCGAGTATGTCAGGAAAAGGGTTCATGTAGCCGGACCCCCGCCTTTCCTATAGCTCGCGTCGCTCGACGTTGATGCTCGGTGTACGCACGCACCGTTTTCATTTACAATCCGTGACGGCTTGGTTGCTGAGAGGGGTCCGCCCTCTTGTCTATGGCCCGATCATTTTCAC
Source organism: Vicia villosa (assembly GCF_029867415.1). Classification (NCBI taxonomy): domain Eukaryota; kingdom Viridiplantae; phylum Streptophyta; class Magnoliopsida; order Fabales; family Fabaceae; genus Vicia; species Vicia villosa. The sequence continues at coordinate 102,389,403 of NC_081181.1, read as the reverse complement.
GAGGTCTAATGCTTGGTTGACTTGGGTTGAGCTGCTCCCCTTGGCTATGGCGGGACCGCTTTTCTACCACTCGGTCAGTACCGTTGGTTTGTTTGCTTTACGAGCGGATGCTCGTTTATGTGATATTCTTGTGTGCCTCCCCTTTTCCCTCGCAGGTTGATAGCTTAGCTTAGACTTGTACCCTTTGTATGATAACATTAGGTAGCAAGCTTTCCCCCCTTAGCTTAGGTCTTCCTCATGCATCTTTTAAAACACAAACCACACTCTTTGATTTTCTTTTCTTAAGAACTTGTTATTTCCGCTCCATTCCCAAGCATAAGTCTCCAAAGGTCGAGCAGCGGAGTGTGAATGTAACTCGTTCACCTAAAAAACACAAAACAAACAGAAATTAGTTAGCCGAGCTACGGTAGCTCTGATTCTGCAAAACAGATACGTAGGCAGCGGGGTAGGGCCCTTGCGAGCATAACACTTTCTTTTCCCTACATTCTGCATTCATTTTAGTCCAGATTAGCGTAGATTTGTTACACACCCATAGTTTTAGACACAGGCGTGGATACCATCGAGTACGATGGGCGCGAGGGGTGCTAACACCTTCCCCTCGCGTAACCGACTCCCTTACCCTTTTTCTCTGGTCGTAAGACCGTTGTTTTGTCTTGTGGTTTGCTGGCATTCCCTTCCTTTTTAGGATAAATATGTTAGTGGCGACTCTGTTAATTTTCGCGGTAGCGACAGCTGGCGACTCTGCTGGGGACGTCTCGACCTGTTGCTGGTCCGGACCTAGCGAGTCGATCCTAGCGCTTGTGTGTTTATCTTTGGGTGTTTTTACTGCTTTGCATATTTACCTGTTTGCATTGCATTCTATGTGCGCTTTTACTTTTCTGCATCATATTCTGGGCTGTCTGGATTTCTATCTGTGGGTGGGTGTTTCAAGAGGTAAAAGGCCCAATACCCAGGCTATGAGTGATACCATAGGAACTAGGAATAGAGTGGCCGTGACGGACAGAAGGCGTATGCCTGATTGATCTGAGCACGTATCCACGGGCAGAGCTTGGTGGAATGAGGCAATATCGTATGATAACGCCTACATTCGATCCTCTGTTGGCTTTTTGACCTACCTTGGCCTAGATTTACCCGTGAGCGGGGCGGGAATCAATGATTATATAACAGGTACATTGATGGTGACTTCGGTTCTTGTTCGTGGGTTACCGCTGTTCTTGTTCGTGGGTTACCGCTGTTCTTGTTCGTGGGTTACCGCTGTTCTCGTTCGAGTGTACTATTGTTCCTGTTCGTGGGGTACTATGGTTCTTGTTCGAGTGGTGATCTGTGTTCTATTCCAGTGTATTAGTGACTATGGGCTTTGGTTCCGTGAATTAACATTCTATGTTTCGTATGGTATACTATCTGGGGGCCGAACCTCTGGCTCTGTACTATGTGTGTTACCGGCAGTCTAGAATGCCTGGTGGGCGGCAACAAGTCCCACCACTTTGCATCATTGCATATTTACTTTCCAAAAAATGATGTACAAAAAATAACTAGCATACTAGCATACGTGTTCCTTCCATTTCTAAGGAATCATATCTTTAAGCCTCGTGTTGAGCTTTTCCATCTCTTGCTTTGCTAAAAAATCAAAACACGAGGATTCCTTGGAAATCGAATGAACATGGCATTTCACGCATATCATGCATCTCATATATTTCATGCATAACAGGTATTCAAGACCGAGGATCTCTTATCCAGACTTGATACTCTCACCAGACTCAGAGACTTGACTTGTTCTTATTGTGTATTCAAAGATTAGTCATGGAACGACTTTGTGGGGTGACCAAGATGAAAGCTCAGTTGGGGTTATTTTTGAAGACATGTAAGTTGTGACTCATGCTCAAGGACTCTTAGTAAGAAAAAACTCAAGGAGTATTTCATGGATCTCTTCCACGACCTTGCGGTTTCTGAAACTCTTCGTCAGCGGTTAATCCCTTTTTCTCTCATAAATTCAAGGGGTATGTTCTTATCAAAGACAAAAGAGGACCGAAAGACAAATCAATATGATTCTCATGTCTTATTCTCATTTGCTTCCATGCTTGCTTTATTTGCAACTGGTTAAGCTCCATACTGTGTGGATGTCTACAAATTCTATGCTTGATAAAGATGACACTAGGTGTGAGTTCTATTCTGGGCACCTGGTCGTGATGTTAGTATCTACAAGTCTTTGAAATTTCTTGGGGCTCCCGAACGAGGGATAAGCAAGACATTGTCTATCTTGAGCATTGCACCATCCGCATTGCTCGAATCCCTAAAGCACTTACAAAATTCCATGTGACCTCGCCAGAATCCTCCGATTCAGAATGGGGCACCTGATAGTGCTGTATCTTCCAAGGATGTGGAGGAATTATTGAGAATCATCAGAAAGTCTGAATATAAAGTTGTTGAGCAGTTGGGTCAGACCCAGTCAAAGATTTCCATCTTGCAACTGTTGATGTGTTCAGAAGGTCATAGAGATGCTCTCTTGAGAATTCTGAATGGTGCTTACGTTCCGCATGAAATATCTGTGAATCAGCTAGAGGCGGTAGCCAATAATATCTCCGCTGGGAATGGTTTGGGATTTACGGATCGTGATCTTCCTTCAGAAGGGAGAAACCATAACAAGGCTTTGCACATTTCGATTGAGTGTAAGGGGACGACTTTGTCCCGTGTTTTGGTTGATACTGGGTCTTCTTTGAATGTACTTCCCAAGTCGGCCCTCATGCGAATTGACTATGCTGGTGTGGAGTTAAGGCCTAGTGAATTGGTTGTGCGCGCCTTTGATGGTTCAAAGAGGTCTGTGTTCGGAGAAGTAGATCTGCCAATCCAAGTTGGTCCTCAGATCTTCACTACAACCTTCTATGTGATGGATATTCAACCTGCTTACTGTTGTCTATTGGGACGACCCTGGATTCACAAGGCTGGCGCTGTGACATCCACTCTTCATCAAAAGTTGAAGTATCCGGTTGATGGTAAAGTGGTGACGGTTTGTGGTGAGGAGGATTACATCGTGAGTCACTTGTCTTCTTTCCGGTATGTGGAGATCGAAGGTGAAATACATGAGACGCCATTCCAAGCGTTTGAAGCTGTAAATGCTGTGAGAACTCCTCCTTATGAGATAACAAAGCCAGAAACGATTATGTCTTCTCTGAAAGACGCTCAGGTTGTTGTTAAGACTGGAAAGGTGGAAGGCTGGGGGCAAGTAATTGATGTGCGTCCCAAATTTGACAAGAATGGTCTTGGTTTCAGTCCTGGAAAGCGTATTGCGTCGCCAAAGCCTAATATCCTTAGCCCGATCAAGTTTGTGAGTGGTGGTGTCATTCAAGACGGTCAGGTTAATGCCATTGTCAATGGTGAAGAGGTGGATAGCGACTGTGATTTTGATAGCTGGATTTGTCCAAGTATTCCTGGAGAGACGCCTAGCAACTGGACAATCGAAGATGTCATCCAAGTTACACAAGCTCAGGAGTAAATTCCTTGTTTTTACTTTTCTTATCATGCATAATTCCTACGCTCTGCCCAAGGCGTAGTGAATCATTTGTAGGGCCATGCAGTTCGCATTTTCAAAGTTAATCATGAAATAAAAGGACGTTTTTGCATTCAAATGTTTTGCTCTTTGTCTTTCTTTTTAACTTTTTTCCTTTAAATGGCAATGTTTTTTGCACAACACTTGCACATGGCTTAAAAATAATCAAAACTAAAATAAAAACATCAATCATGCAGATGTTCCATCACCACGGATTCCATTGGTAACAGTTCCGCTGTTCCTTATTATGATTTTGACAATCCGATCTACCAAGCCGAGGAGGAAGCTTATGAAGATTGTGATCTTCCCGACGAGTTGGCTAGATTGTTGAAACAGGAAAAGAAAGCGATTCAGCCACATCAAGAGGTAATCGAGATGGTAAATGTTGGTACTAAAGAGCAAGTCCGAGAAGTCAAGATAGGGGCTGCGCTTGAGAATAGTGTGAAGCAGAGGCTTATTGTTATGTTGAAAGAGTATGCGGACATCTTTGCTTGGTCCTACGAGGATATGCCAGGTCTTGATACAGATATTGTGGTACACCGTCTACCTCTCAAGGAAGATAGTCCTCCTGTCAAGCAGAAGCTTCGAAGGACTCGCCCAGATATGTCTGAGAAGATTAAGAAAGAGGTTGAGAAACAATTTGATGCTGGCTTTCTGCAAGTTGTGAATTACCCGCCGTGGGTTGCGAATATTGTTCCTGTACCTAAAAAGGACGGAAAGGTCAGGATGTGTGTTGATTACAGAGATCTGAATAGGGCGAGCCCGAAAGATGATTTTCCTCTTCCTCACATTGATGTGTTGGTGGATAATACTGCTCCTTTCAAAGTGTTTTCCTTCATGGATGGCTTCTCTGGTTACAACCAGATCAAGATGGCACCAGAAGACATGGAGAAAACAACGTTTATCACACCGTGGGGAACTTTCTGCTATAAAGTCATGCCTTTTGGATTGAAAAACGCAGGGGGAATGTATCAGCGTGCCATGGTGACTCTTTTTCACGACATGATTCACAAAGAGATTGAAGTGTATGTCGATGACATGATTGCAAAATCTCACACTGAAGAAGAGCACTTGGTTCATTTGCAGAAATTATTTGAAAGGCTTCGGGAATTCAGACTGAGGTTGAATCCAAACAAATGCACCTTCGGAGTGCGATCCAGAAAACTGTTGGGTTTTGTTGTTAGTGGGAAAGGTATTGAGGTCGATCCTGCAAAAATAAAAGCTATACAAGATATGCCTGAGCCGAGAACAGAAAAAGAGGTCCGTGGTTTCTTAGGGAGGTTGAACTACATTGCTAGATTCATCTCTCATCTTACGACCACTTGTGAACCAATATTCAAATTGCTAAGAAAAGATCAGACGGCCAGGTGGAATAATGATTGTCAAAAAGCATTTGAAAAAGTGAAAGAGTATCTGCAAGAACCTCCGATACTAATGCCTCCAGTTTCAGGAAGGCCTTTGATTATGTACCTCACAGTTCTTGAAAATTCAATGGGATGTGTGCTGGGTCAACATGACGAGTCTGGCCGAAAAGAGCATGCAATATACTACCTTAGCAAAAAGTTTACCGACTGTGAATGTGGACCTCCGTTTTTTAATCCCGGGCCATACCTCTGTTCTGTAGAGATACGTGAACTGACTCTTTTTTATCGCTTAATGCTTTCGCATTTTTGAAAATTCACAGAGTCGCCACCAACCTTTTATTTTATCCAATTAAGGAAAGGTTTATAAAAGAAACAGAAAAAAGACCTTTAAGAAATTCTGGGTAAGGGGGTAGGTTATACAAAGGGAAGGTGTTAGCACCCTTTGTATCCATGGGCTCTTAAGTTTGCTTAGCTCACTTGTTTTTCGATCACTTTTCAATTGCTTTAGAATGCTCATATGTGGTTTCAAATACTTTTGTAAATTGAATTTTGTAATGATCTGTGTGTGGATGTATACAAAATGCTTGTTTATCTTTCGAAAGATGTTTTGAAAAGAACGTTAACTTTGTAATAATCCGTGTTTGGATGTATACAAAGTATTGTCTTTTTTGAAAGTTTTGTTTTGAAAAACAACAGTGTATGAGAATTTTGTTTGTTTTGATTTGAGCAAGCAAACTAGGAGGTCTACCTTGAGTTGTAAGGTCTTTATCCTATTTCCTTTAAAAATCTATCCTTTCACCGGATATAAACGCAAGGTTCGATTTTGTACTCAAAATAGTAGAATTTTGACTTTGATTTTGAAAAGAATGAGAAGGGATTACCTTAAAAGGTGCAAGTGTGATTGTGATTGGATTCAGATATTTTATCTTTGAAGTTAGTGATCTAACGGTTCAATTTTATCTTTGACATACACGCAGTTTATATTTGCTGGAAATTAAAATGCGGAAATGTAAAGTGCGGAAAGTAAATCTACGCTATTACATCGATTGTGCAGGAAATGTAAACTAGCCTATTCACATGAATTTGACATCCTATACATTTATCTAGGAATTTAAATTGCAAGAAAAATAAAAGGCATGTTTTTGGATTTTTTATGATTTGATTTTAATTATAATTAATGCATGATTAATTAAATTAAAATGAAGAAAAAAGATGAAAATAGATTTAAACCTAGAAATTAAGTTTAAAATATGTACAAAATATTTGTCAATTAATTTTAAAACAAAACTAATTTTTTTGGAATTTTTGAAATTTGATTTGAAATTGATTTAAGTTAATTAAAACATAATTATGCAAATAATTATACAAATAATTAAAACTTAGAGAGAAAATTATTCAAAATATGTACAAAATTAGTTTATAATATATAAACAATATTTAACATTAAGAACAATTTTTTTTTATGATTTTTTGATTGGTTAGAATAATTAAAAAGCCAATATATAAATATATACTAATTAATTATGCAAAATATTGAAATTTTGAAGAAAAATAAAATATTTTTATTTCAGAAAATAATATATTATTTTAGAAGTCTAAAAATATTTTTTGTGTATTTTTTGGATTTTTAAAACTATTTTTAATTAATTTAACAAAGAAATTAAAATAAAAATAGAAAATAAAAGGATACTGATCAGGTGTGGAAATTAAATAAGGTCCATGGGATAGGCCCTCATTCTGATGCGTTGGATGGATAATAGATGAAATCAGATGGCTCAGATTGTGAGGGTCCACCAATTATGACGCGCCTGCACACACTGAAACCAAGGGTTAAGTTTAAAAAAAGCGCGCGCTTGCTGTCCAATGAGGTGAGGACACCTCATCATCTTCAACCTCTCGCCAGGACTTTTAATAGCGCTTTCTTATCAAAAGCGCTGTAATAGATGAAGCTTAAACCTGGAAAATAACGAATAGGGGTTAGACATAAAAGAAATTAGGCGCGATGGTACCATTCAACTCGTCTTGTTCCACTGAATGTAACCATGCCCTTTATTTGCTTTAATTTTGGCCCTAATGAAGAACCCTAATTTTGAGCTAAGAAAACCCTAAAATGGTATATGCTACAAACAGCCATTAAAATCCAATTGAAGCTCCAGAAACGACCAGAGCTTCAAACCAAACACAATTATGCATCTACATCTTGTTAAATATGCGTGTGTTATGAGATATAAGTTGGTTTTAGTTTGAACAAACCGTGGCCTATATAGCTCGATTCAATGAGGTTTAAGACTTGGAAGTGATTGGAATTGTTTCAGTGAAGCTCAGAGATGATGTTTGAATGTTTATTTTGTATTGAAATTGACTGAAACTTAAAATTCAAATTTCAAGTTTCTTTGAAAATTACAAGTTGTTACAAGAGTGCTATGTGCTTATGAATGCTACTGAATTCGTTCCCTTTTGATTGTTGGAGTATGCTAGCCTATTTATAAGCCATGGAGTGCTTAGAATTGAAGCTAAGAAGCCTTAATTGTCTTTGTTGGAATCTTGACTTTCAAACTTAAAATTCAAGCAAACATTGCTTCATTTTTCCACACTCTTGCCATAGACTTGCTTTGCACCTTCCTTGCTGCATAATTAAGTCCCATGTGGAGACTTTAGCTTAGAAAATAAGCTATGCTTTATCCTTTCTTTTTCCTTTTTAAATTTAATCTTATATGTGATAAAATTAAATCAAAAATGGATAAAAATGATGTGGGCTTTGTCTTGGTCGTGGGAGGCCCATAATAACATGGCAAACATGTTTGAACCATGAAAACTTGGCCCCATTTGGAAAAAATGCATTTTTGAGCAATGTTGGTTTCATGCATTTTCCCAAAATTTAGCCAACTTCAACAAGGTGTAAATCCCTCAATTTTTGTCATATGAAGGAGATCTTGCACTTTTTGGAAACCTCAAAGAGTCCTCTAACCAATTTCTTTGGTCTCATGTCAAAATGATTTTTGATGCTCCTTGTGTGTCCTTTTGAAAAAAGTGTCTTTTTGTTGACTTTGAAAATGACCTGTAATGTCTTTGATCATATTTTTCAAATGGTGAATCCAATGACCATGGGATCAATGGCATTTGAAAGATAACTGAATTTCCTTCAAAATAAGCTTTTGTTTGAATTTTTTGGATGAAGGATGAGAGAGTTATGATCAGTCAAAGTTGAGTTGACTTTTCAGGTAAAAACCCTAATTTTGAATCTTAGGGTTTTGTTGATTTTTGATCTTTCCTTGATGAATTATGATCATCCAATGATCAAATGATGAATCCTTTGACAAAATATGGACTTTGACAAAAAATTTCATTTTTGACTGTCTGTTGACTTTTTTGGTCAAACGGGTCGTCTGTTGACTGTTTGAGCTGCTGACGGTGCGTCTGAGTGAATTGAAGTTTGAAAATTTGTATGATGGTACTTTGAGATGTATGGATGTGTATGAAATCCATTTGAGCTCTCAAAAACTTGTTTCTCCCGAAAAAACAAGAAAACCCTAGTCAGGGACTGTTTATGTAGGAGACAGTTAAGTGTACCTGATTTTTGTGCAGTGTTGAGTCTCTGCTAATCGCGTGATATTCAGAAGACTTCTAGAACAAAAATCTTGGAATTTTGAATTGTGAAAGATTGATTTGATTGATGGTACAAAACACTGAGAATTGTACTGCCAGCAGTTTGGCTGTCAACTGACTGTTCAGGTATTGACGTAGCAGTTAGAGTGAAAAATCAACAGTCAAAGTTAATTTTCTTTTTTTGTTGTTTTTGTTTTTGTTTTATGTGAAAAATGAAAGTTTATTTACATGACTTGTTAAAAACATAGACATAATAAATAACTAATATATACTGTTACCAGTACAGTCTGAGTTTCCTGATTCTGCGCCTGCAAAAAGATTTAACTCTGTACCAATTGTGTCAGTACTATTTATCTGTAAATAAATAAATAGCATGTGTGAAGTAATAAACAGCATTTGGCGTTTGCGTAAGAATAAATTCAACTGCAAGCCAAATTACTGTATAAGAAAAATTCTAAAAACTAAATATTTCATATATCAGGATCTTTGTTAAAATAAAAATCCATGATTATATGAGACTTTTAATTTTCAGATTGGAGTTTTCTTGAAAAATGATGCGGGCAAATTTTGGGGTATAACAGTTGCCCCTATTCAATCTTCTTAAACCTGAAGAGATTGTCTGAAATCTGAAGGTAGAAGATGATTGAATATTTAGATGCCCTGAAAATTTGCACTTACCTTGATCAGAAGAGATGTTGGAAGTTGCATTTGAATGTCGTCTGCGAAGTGTTTTTGGAAGATTGAAACATTACCTGAGATGGGCTTTCAGATGCCACCTGGTAAATGTGTTGATGGTTTGTTCATCAGAATGAATCCATTGATTATATCTTGATGAAGGATTTGAAAGTCTTTGTGTTGACTGTTTCGGAACCGTCCAAGGTTACCGCTTTAAGTCTTGGAGGATGATTGCTACGGAACTTGTCCAAAGTTTTTTCTGCTTTAGATTTTGAAAGTTGATCATTGTGGAACCGTTTGAGGTATCAGCTTTAGATCTTTGATGCTAGATCGTTCTGGAACCGTCTGAGGTATCACTTTAGATCTTCAATGTTAGATCGTTTTGGAACCGTCTGAGGTATCACTTTAGATCTGCAACGTTAGATCGTTCTGGAACCGTCTGAGGTATCGCTTTAGATCTGCAACGTTAGATCGTTCTGGAACCGTCTGAGGTATCGCTTTAGATCTGCAATATTAGATCGTTCTGGAACCATCTGAGGTATCAACTTTAGATCTGTGATGCTAGATCGTTCTGGAACCGTCTGAGGTATCAACTTAGATCTGCAATGTCTGTTTTTGAGTTGGTAAGTGATCAGAATGAATCTTCGGCTTGATTATATCTGAGAGAACTGTTCATGGAATTCAGGTGAACACTGCATGTGATTGAGAACATCTTTGTTGAAGATATCCGCCTACCTGAAAAATCAAGTTAGTGATATGCAATGTTTATGACGCATGTAATGTGAGATATTCCCGGAGAAATATGCATGTGATGTTGTGTATGAATATGCGTATGAATATGCGCATGATGCATGATGTATGATGTATGATGTATGAATATGAATATGTGAGATGTCGAGCTTCTATTTGGGAAAATAAATTTCCGCCAGTCATCTGGATATGACTATATTGTGATCGTTGATGATCTTTTGTCTTGTTTGAGTACCCTTGGCTGGGGAAATTCTTTGAGAACCCTGGTATTCTGTTGAAGGATCTTTGAATATCTCTTGGGAATGAAAGGTAGCTGGAAGTTCTGATGCCCTTTCAAATGGGAATGAGGAAGATGCATAATCCTCCGATGCACTATCTGACCAAGTCCGGGTGCGGGGATCATACCTTCTGAAGATAGTAATCTGGAACAACCCTGCTGGGGGATAAGACTTCTTTTGAAGAGAAAATCTTTTTGAGGAATTTGCTGAGAAATGCGTTTCTCTTGGGGATTTTCTTCTGACGGAATGATGTCCAGATAATTGGGACATTTCCTGAATGCTATTCCTGTTTTTCCTGGTAAACATCAATCATATTCAAATGCACATGTTCATTCAAAATTATCATTGGGACGCTTACGTATTTAAACAGAAAAAGTGAAAAATGGTGATTTTTGAGCCTAAGCTGCATTGATTTTTTGAAAAAGAGCCATGATAGGCTGGTTAGCACAGGGAGACAACAATCCTAGAAGTAGGAAATTGTCAGAAAGTTTTGGAAAATATTTATGAATATAAATAGCTATGTGAAAACGATCCAGTCAAGTTTCAACTCTGCTATTGCCAATCTGTCTTCGAGCATCTCATCCCTCACTTGTTGGAAGAAAGTGATTGGACTGATCGGTGTCTTTGAGGTGTTGAATCTTGATGGTGAGTAGGCAGCTGAACGGAACACTGTTGTATGCTTCATTCCCTAACTTTTGCCTAGGCTGCCCTTTCAGGTTTTCAGCCTACCGGGATAGTATTTGTTTAGTCTCTAATTTTTGCCTGGACCGCCCTTTCGGGTTTTCAATCCACCGAGACCCTCATTTTTTTTTGCCTAAGTTGCCCTTTCAGGTTTTCAACTTAGCGAGCTGTTTTTTTATTTTTAAGCGAAGTATTTTTTGACTATGTCAGCATTCACAGGGTGTGGGAAATCCTCGCCATCCATGGTGGTAAGCAACATGGCGCCGCCGGAGAATATTTTCTTGATTATGAATGGTCCCTCGTAGGTGGGAGTCCATTTGCCTCTGGGATCACCTTGTGGTAAGATGATGCGTTTGACAACCAAGCCACCAGTTTGGTATGCTTGACTTTTGACTTTTTTGTTGAAGGCTTTGATCATACGCTTTTGGTATAGCTGACCATGACAAATAGCGGCGAGCCTTTTCTCATCAATCAAGTTTATCTGGTCCAACCGTGTTTGAATCCAATCGTCTTCGTCTAGATTGGCTTCTTTCATAATCCTTAGGGAAGGAATCTGAATTTCAATTGGAAGAACTGCCTCCATACCATAGACTAAGGAGAATGGAGTTGCCCCTGTTGAGGTACGCGCAGATGTGCGATAACCATGAACGGCAAAAGGCAACATCTCATGCCAGTCTTTGTAGGTTACTGTCATTTTTTGTATGATTTTCTTGATGTTCTTGTTGGCAGCTTCCACCGCGCCGTTCATCTTTGGTCGATATGGAGAAGAATTATGATGCTTGATCTTGAACTGTGTGCAAAGTTCAGTAATCATTCTGTTGTTTAGATTTGTGCCATTGTCCGTGATAATCCGTTCAGGGATGCCGTACCGACAAATGAGATTGTATTTGATGAACCGGGCCACCACATTCTTGGTAACAGAAGCAAATGAAGCTGCTTCTACCCACTTTGTGAAGTAGTCAATAGCGACCAGGATAAAGCGATGTCCGTTGGAGGCAGTAGGTTTGATTTCTCCAATCATATCAATACCCCACATTGCAAAAGGCCAAGGAGCCGTCAGGACGCTTAATGGAACTGGAGGTACATGTACTTTGTCAGCGTATATCTGGCATTTGTGACATGTTCGGGAGTGATGATGGCAGTCTGTTTCCATGGTAGACCAGTAATAACCTGCTCTCAGGATCTTTTTAGCCATTGTATGTCCACTGGAATGAGTACCGAAGGCACCATTGTGTATTTCTTCCATGATCTGTTCTGCTTCCTTCTTGTTTACACAACGAAGTAAAGTCGAGTCATGGTTGCGTTTGTATAGGGTTTCATTGCTTAGAAAGAATTTGGCAGCAAATCTCCTTAGAAACTTTCTGTCATTAATGGATGCCCCTTCAGGGTACTCCTGAGCTTTGAGATATCTTTTTACTTCATGGAACCATGGTTTTTCCTCGGTTCCTTCGGTATTGATCTCATTGCAATAGGATGGTTCATCTTGCCTGTAAATGGTGATCATAGGCGCCTCGTTGTCCCACCTGACTTGGAACATGGATGACATGGTAGCTAAAGCATCAGCTAGTTGATTTTCCTCGCGTGGGATGTGTTCGAAAGTGATTTCTTCGAAGTAAAGAATCAAACTCAGCACATATTCTTTGTAAGGAATTAGATTCGGGTGCTTCGTGTCCCATTCCCCTTTGACTTGGTAGATTACCAAGGCCGAGTCTCCGTAGACTTCCAGGAATTTGATTCTTAGATCGATTGCAGCTTTAAGACCCAGAATACATGCTTCGTATTCGGCTATATTGTTAGTGCAATTGAAGCATAATCTGGCAGTAAACGGTGTGTAACTTCCTGCGGGGGAAATGATCACAGCTCCGATGCCATTGCCAAGTGCATTAGAAGCTCCGTCAAAAACCATAGTCCACCGGGATCCTGGCTCGGGTCCTTCTTCTGGTCCTGATTGTTTGTAGTCATTGACTAGCATAATGTCTTCGTCTGGGAAGTCAAAGTTCAATGCTTGATAATCATCCACTGCTTGATGAGCCAGATGATCAGCTACCACACTTCCTTTGATTGCTTTTTGTGAAGTGTATTGAATGTCATATTCTGTTAAGATCATTTGCCATCTCGCTATTCTTCCAGAGAGAGCAGGTTTTTCGAACACGTATTTGATGGGATCCATCTTGGAGATTAGGAAAGTGGTGTGATTTAGCATGTACTGTCTTAGTCGGCGAGCTGCCCAAGCTAAGGCACAACAAGTTTTTTCGAGTAGTGAGTATCTTGTTTCACAATCGGTAAACTTTTTGCTAAGATAGTAGATTGCGTGCTCCTTTCGGCCGGATTCGTCATGTTGTCCTAGTACACACCCCATTGAGTCTTCTAACACAGTTAGGTACATTATCAGAGGTCTGCCTTCCACAGGTGGCAACAAGATTGGAGGTTTTTGGAGATATTCTTTGATTTTGTCAAAGGCTAACTGGCATTTGTCATTCCACCTTTCCACTTGATCTTTCTTCAACAGTTTGAAGATCGCCACACAAGTAGTAGTCATGTGGGCAATAAATCGGGCGATGTAATTTAGACGTCCCAAGAATCCTCTGACTTGTTTCTCGGTACGAGGTATAGGCATTTCTTGAATGGCTTTAACCTTGGCGGGTGTCGCACGCTCGCGAAAATGATGAACAGAGTCGCCACCAATATATTTATCCCATAAGGGAAAGGAATATCAGAAAACCTGGAATAAGGATAAGAGAAGGTCTTTCGACCAGAGATCGGGTAAGAAGTCGGTTACGCGAGGGGAAGGTATTAGCACCCCTCACGTCTGTGGTACTCCACAGGATCCACTTATGTTTGTTCTATTCTAAGGGTGTATAAATCTAAAGCTTAATTACTAAGGGAATGCATGCATATGGAGAAAAAAGAAACACGGGGAAAATAAGGATTATAAATAGTTGTGCTCGCTTAGGCCCCGCGACCTAATGCCTACGTATCCTTCTCAGGAATCAGAGCGCCGTAGTTCGGCTCTTTAGTTTTTGTTTGTTTTTGTGTTTTTTAGTTGAACAGTTACATTCGCACTCCGCTGCTCGACCTCTGGAGTCTTAAGCTGGGAATGGAGCGGAAATAACGTGTCCGATTAGGAGAAAGAATGCCCTGAAGGCAAGAGAAAGAATGCCTCGGAGGCAAGGGAGAGAAGAGAGAAGATTGGTTTGTGTTTTTTATGTAACTTCATGATGAACAAAACCCAATACAAGGCTTCGCACCACTTCATTACTTTGTTTAGGTCTGAACCTTTATTAAGTGTTTTAGATGTTTTTGGTTGAGTGTTTTTTAAGGGGAATTAATCTGCGAGTTGAATCACATAAAATGTATGATGTCAAAGAAACAGATTAGGGAATGAATCCCACTCATTTCTCTACATGGATAGAGAAACAGATTAGGGAATGAATCCCACTCATTTCTCTAATAATCGAGAAACAGATTAGGGAATGAATCCCACTCATTTCTCTTTGTAGTGATCGAGAAACAGATTAGGGAATGGATCCCACTCATTTCTCTCTCACTAAGTGTTCGAGAAACAGATTAGGGAATAAATCCCACTCGTTTCTCTCCCACTTTTAATGTGATTCGCCCCTTTCTTTGTTAAGTGTTTTAAAGTTGAAAAGGAAAATAAACAAAACTAGCCTAAGATGAAAACTAGCCTAATATGATGGGAACCTCTAATTCCTAAAGTTGTCATGGTTTCTACCTAATGGTTAGGAGCAAAAAGCGACATGAGAATATAAGCATAAGCGGAGATCGAAATTACAAGTAAAAATACAAGTAAATAACGATACAAGAATTAGTGTAAAATGGCTAACATAAACACTTGAAAATATGGTACAAGACATGAAAGTGAACAATGCAAAATAGTACAAAAATCGAATTTAAAATACTATTATTTTTATGGTTTTTTTATGAGAGGAATTGAGTTCTAATCAAGTAAAAGACTAAAGCAAATAGCCTAAAACTAATATTTTTTATGCATATTTTTTATGTCTAAAATTGTATTAAAGTCTAAAAAATTAGTAGGAGAAAAATTAGCAATTAATCACCTAAAAGAAATGGCAAAAAAACTAACTAAAGGTCTAAATCTAACATGAACAGGGGGTGTGAACTTGAAATGATGGTGCAGTAAGCAACACAGGCGCAGAGCCCAATAAGATCAAGGCCCAGGAACGTTTTTTTGTTATCAGATTTTGTAAAGTGCCAAAAATGGCGTTAGGGCCAATGGGGGTGACGAATAGCAAATCAGGCCCAGAGTTTTGTGTGTTTGATCCATGTGTTTCTACCATAATTTATCAATTTATCAATTTCAATTAATCAGACTTTGCATTAGACCAAATCAACGTGACCAGATTCTTAATCGCTTCCTAATTAATGCAAGGTTTTCATGTTAATTACAATTAATGTCAATTAATTATCATAATTTTCCAATGTTAACAAAAGGAAATAATGAAATAGAAAGAGGGATTAGGGCTCCTACTTGGCGATTAGAATTCTCAGACTCTCCTCTCATCGGACACGACGGCGACACAGCGGAGAGGCTCACCTTCTCCGACCAAATTCGCGGCGCTGACCGGCCATTCGCCTCCGTTCTCGCACTCGCTTCTCCCTGATTTCAACATATCTTCGCTCAGATTCTCTCGTCTCAGCGCGACATCGCGATCTCCGTCTTCTCCTTCGCGACAAAGCGGCGGTGATGTTACCAGTCTTCTCCGGCGAACCTCGATCGCTCAATCTCTTATCTTCTTCCGTTCTCTTCGCATTTGTTTGTTGTTGTTGCCGAAATTGATGAATGAATCGGCGATGATGATGATGATTTGGTGTTATCGTGCAGAGATGACGTGGAGGCTAGCTGAAGATGCTGAGATGCGATGTGAAGATGATGAAATTAGCGGTGAAGATCGATGATGAAGATGATAAAGAACGGTTCAGAGAAGGTTTTCTTCGTTTTCTGTTCTCGTCTCTCTGTTATGCGATTCTTATCTCTGAAACTCTGTTATGTTCTCGTTCTTGCAGATTCTCGGTGATGATTGTAGTTTTTTGTTGTGATTGAGAGTGCTGAAGATTGGAGAAGTGAAGAATCCAGAAGATGAACGAAGGTGGCGGTAGAGAGAAAGATGGTGATGTTATGTGGAGAATGAATCGAAGGAGAGTGGGAGGTGAGGTTCTGAGTTGGAGAGTGAAGTGTATGGATTGGTGAAGAGTGGAAGAATGATGGAGGTTGTGAAGATGTGGTGGCCGAGAGGATGAAGAGAATGGAAGATGGTGGCTCGTGAAAGTGAAGAATCGAAGAAGATTATTGAAGAATGTGGTTCTGGTTTTGTAGAAGCTCAAGATGAGGAAGATTCAAGGTTAGCTCCACTATTCCTTTTCTGATTTCTGTTATATCAGTTAGAATTCTGTTAGAAATCCATTGAATCCGTTAAAGGTGGTTAGGTTGGTTAGGAGAACTGGTTATGTGAATCTGTTTTTTCTGTTGTAGGTAGTTAGAATGGTTGAGTTCTGTTAGTAAGAATCAGTTATGACTGGATGGATTAGAGCCCTAGGATTTGGAGTTTGTTATGAGGTTAAAGGGCGAGATTGAATCGGTTAAGATGGTTGTTTATAGAAGTTAGGTTAGAATGGAAATAGGTTATAGGAAGTTTATAATTCTTTTCTGCCGTGGCTCTGTTTTGTGGTTATGCTGGCTGATTGGTTTTTGTTATGAATGAAAGTGTGGGGCTGCTGTTTGTATGTTAATGGATGTCATTTTTTGTATGCAGACTGGTGCAGGAGGAGTCAACATGGAGAAAAGGCATATTGGTGTCTTGAAGGCCAATGGAGGCGTTATTTAAAGATTGGAGAAATGGGCCCAAGGTTAAAGATTTATGAACAAGACTCAAAGCATGATGTGGAAGCATGGAGATTTAAGAATAAACTTAGGGTGAATTTGGAATGTATACTCTGTACCAGATTTGTGATGGCAATGTTCTTTTGAATGCATAGTGTTTTTTTGTAAAGGATTTTGAATGTATATTGTAATAGATAGAAACCTTATTTTGCTCCATGATCCTTAATCCCATGCCTCAATGTTATTTCATCATGAATGAATGTTATGCTATGTACATGACCTATTGAAATATATACAGATGAATGAGAATTATAAGCCAGTTAGAAGTAAATTAGATGGGCAAATTTTGGGGTGCAACAGCTGCCCCTATTTAATCGTCTTAAACCTGAATGTAAGATTGGCGTTAGCCTTTCGATCATTCGAGGTAGAAGAAGATTAAATACCAAGTGAACCTGAAAATTTGCTTGATGAGAGATAGGATCCACTGGGGAAAAGACGGTGTCAACTCTACTGAGGAAGAATGTATCAATTCTGGATTGAACAAATCAACTCTGGGTTAGAAATGAAATGGAATTCAACACTGGGTTGAAGAAGGATAGCGGGTCAACTCTGGGTCGAAGAATAGAGGGGAAGTCAACTCTGGGTTGGACAAGATGTAAACATCAACTCTGGGTTGAGAATAGAAAGGGAAATCAGTATTAATGGGACAAGATATAGGCATCAACTCTGGGTTGAGAAAGAAGGAAAGAAAATCAACTCTGGGTTGAAAACAAGAGATAGACATCAACTCGGGGTTGAGGGAAAGTAATTCAACTCTGGGTTGAAAGAGGAAAGATGATCAATTAGGAAATACCATCAACTCTGGGTTGAATGAGAGAGAAAGAAGGTAACCGTCAACTCTGGGCTGAGTGAAAAGACAAGTGATAACCGTCAACTCTGGGTTGAGCGGGAAAGAGAAAAGATAACCGTCAACTCTGGGTTGAGTGGGAAAGAGAAAAGATAACCATCAACTCTGGGTTGAGTGGGAAAGAGAAAAGATAACCGTCAACTCTGGGTTGAGTGGGAAAGAGAAAAGATAACCGTCAACTCTGGGTTGAGTGGGAAAGAGAAAAGATAACCATCAACTCTGGGTTGAGTGGGAAAGAGAAAAGATAACCGTCAACTCTGGGTCGAGTGGGAAAGGATAATAGATAACCGTCAACTCTGGGTTGAGTGGGAAAGGACACAATAAGAAATATCCGTCAACTCTGGGTGAGAGGGATTAGATAATTAACTCTGGGTTAAAAGATGAAAGGAAAATCAACTATGGGTTGAACACAAAAACAACAACTCTGGGTTGAAGAAAGGGATAACTGTCAACTCTGGGTTGAGTGGGAAAATATAATTAACTCGGGGTTAAAAGATGAAAGGAAAATCAACTCTGGGTTGAACACCAAAACATCAACTCTAGGTTGAAAAAGGGATAACCGTCATCTTTGGGTTGAGTGGGAAAATATAATTAACTCGGGGTTAAAAGATGAAAGGAAAATCAACTCTGGGTTGAACACCGAAACATCAACTCTGGGTTGAAAAAGAGATACCAGTCTGATATAGGTTTGGAGAAAGATGAACATGATTGACTTTGGAAGATGACACCACAATGGTAACTCTGAGTGATCCAGTGGACTATCAACTTGAATGCTTTGTAGGGACCTCATCTGATGAGTAATTTGGCTTATGCTTCACATGTAATGCTTGATTTATTTTATTTACTTCTGGAGATGCAATGCAATGAATTCTATATGTAGTGTACTGATTGATCAGGGTTTCTGCTTTGTGTAGGGAATAGATTAGGCGGAGTTCTGAAACTCTGCTTGAGATTCAAGGTGAGGTGGATGCCCCTGCTTTATTGATGATTGGATTATTAAGGGAGATATGCCAATGAGAATGCAATGATATGTATGATGCATGCATGATTACGAATGGAATAATTGTTTCCATGATACTAGGAGTGAACGGAGGGTTCCTTGCAGGAAGGTTGTTGCTTGAAGGATAGAATTTGTGAAGGTGAGGTGTTTGGCTTGAATCCTCGACACCTATTTCGATATCTGACACTTGATTGAAGATGAAGAAATGACTTGCTACTAGCTTGCCCCAGCTTGTATGATCTCTTGAGATAGAACTTTGATAGTGCTTGAATCATGGAGATTTGCAATGGTCTGCACCAGTGTTGATCATGGAATGAATGCCCCAGATTGAAAGGAACTTTTCCACCTAATGGATTGCTTCAGATATTTGCTCAGTGGATGACCAACCTTTGCCTTTGTAAGATTACTCGATGGAATTTCACTGTTGAACTTTCCTTGGTATCAAGTACTTAATTTCAAGTTTAGAGACAATTCTGTTTTGGAAAGATAATGAGAATGCAATGCACATGTTAATCTCAAGAGAAAAGTTTTATTTGTCAAAATGTTGTACTGATACTAACACAAGTGACAAGCAACATTAGGAGTCAGTTTTGACATGATTTTACAGTTTGTATGCTTTCGGAACGAACCCTGCTTCAATTAGGACTTTTGAGGGTTGTAACGTGGCCAAGTTCACGGTTTGAGAAACAAAGGATAAAGGCTCAAGTTCTACTTAACCCACCCCTTCTTCGTGATGTTCTCCAGTCCTACGTTCAGCTAGTTTGACACGAGTGTTCACCTTTCAGGAAGGTTGTGATGGATGAGGATCCTTTATGGCTTTGATGGAGGTGGCAGTCACCCTTTGGTGCTTTCTTTGATGATTATAACAACTTGTCCCTTGGAGGATTTTTCTTTTGCTTTTGCCTTTTGCTATCCCTAACTTTTGCCTGGACAAAAAGTTTCTTTTGATTTTGGTTTCCGTTGTCCAGCGGGATATGCCCTAATTTTTGCCTAAGTCATTTGCTTTAAAGCTTTTCTTTTTTCTTTTGACTTAGCGGGCTATTGTTTCTTTCTTTTTTTCATGATTCATAACTTTCTTTTCATTCTCTTTTTTTGTCTCGTTCGGGAACAAGTTGTATGACTTTAGTGATTGACTTGATGAAAAGGTTGTGACTGCCTTCTTCTTTGTGAATGGGAGACATCCATTGTGTAATGTGCTCTTCTTCTTTTGTTGTGATATATGGAATATGATTGATCCTCTGATGGAATACCTGAAAGTTGAGCGCTCGGTCGCACTAACTGAATACTACCCTGCCCCTGGTTAAGATTGAGGGTTTTTGCATTTTTTGAAAAGAAACTACTACTCCTTAGGCTCAAAGGGGTTGACGAAGGTTTCACTTCCTTATAACTCCGGTGTTTAGGAATGGAAACAATGCCTGTACATCGTCAGCAGGATCTTGTTCCAAAGGCATACAATTAGTGATTCATGTGTTTTTGATTTTTCATCATTCTCCTTTTTTGTTTGCTTAAGACAAATGAGTGAAGTATCAATGAACATAATGACAAGATGAAATGATTTGAGAAAAACATGTATATTACATTATTTTTATTTATTCAAACAGAATGAATTTCTTACAATGAGAAGTACTTGATAACAACGAAAGTAATACAATTGAAAGTGTTTGAGAAATCTAAACAATGGCAAGATTGGCCTTATTCTGATGCATATGAAATGTTCTCTAACAAACATAAAGTCTTTAGGCTCCACTGGTGGAAGGTTCCCCCATGAGGAGGCATGGGGTTTTCTGATAGTAGCTTGATCTTGTTTATAATGCCCCATGATTCTTTGTCTGTTGTCTCATGTCAAGTATCAGTGTCGAGGAATCGTCTTGTCTGATCTGATGGAGAGGAAGAGTGGTAAGAGTCTTGGTAACCATGGATGCACATGCATGAATGCAAAAATGTTAATGAAGATGCAAATGTATCATAAATCAGGATCAAGGATCAAGGCCTCTTGTGATAATAACTTCTCATGGTCAATAAGATATGGTCGAATCCTCCAGATTCAGAGGTTCGACGTTGCTTTCTGGATAAACAACTTGTGCATAAGTCAAAGATGGTCAAACCCTCTAGATTCAGAGGTTCGACGTTGATTCTGATAGATAACCTTTGCAAAAGTCACATAAGGTCAAACCTCCAGATTCAGAGGTTCGACGTTGATTATGATAGATAGTCTGAATGGTTTAAGGTAGGATGGAGGCATGTTTTCCTGCAAAACAAAATTCCCAACCCCCCTCACAGGTAGGATCTAGTATATGGTAGGTCAAAAAGCCAACAGAGGATTGAAAGTAGGCGCAATCATACGATATTGCCTCGTTCAACCAAGCTCTGCCCGTGGATACATGATCGGATCAATCAGACATACGTCTTCTGTCCGTCATGGCCACTCTATTCCTAGTTCCTAAGGTATCACTCATGGCCTGGGTATTGGGCCTTTTACCTCATAGAACATCCCACCCAACCTGCAAACAGATAAAATATGTGGCCCCCACGGGGACCCATAATATAGTCCAGATGCATGCGGAAAGTAAATATGATATGCAAACAGGAATAAACATGATATACAAACATATATACACAGGATGTAAGCATATAAACAAACAAATAAAAACACCCAAAGAAAAGAAACAAACAAAGGCTCGGATCGACTCGCTAAGAATGGACCAGCACAGGTCTATCACATCCCCAGCAGAGTCGCCAGCTGCCGCACGCTCGCGAAAATGATGAACAGAGTCGCCACCAATATATTTATCCCATAAGGGAAAGGAATATCAGAAAACCTGGAATAAGGATAAGAGAAGGTCTTTCGACCAGAGATCGGGTAAGAAGTCGGTTACGCGAGGGGAAGGTATTAGCACCCCTCACGTCTGTGGTACTCCACAGGATCCACTTATGTTTGTTCTATTCTAAGGGTGTATAAATCTAAAGCTTAATTACTAAGGGAATGCATGCATACGGAGAAAAAAGAAACACGGGGAAAATAAGGATTATAAATAGTTGTGCTCGCTTAGGCCCCGCGACCTAATGCCTACGTATCCTTCTCAGGAATCAGAGCGCCGTAGTTCGGCTCTTTAGTTTTTGTTTGTTTTTGTGTTTTTTAGTTGAACAGTTACATTCGCACTCCGCTGCTCGACCTCTGGAGTCTTAAGCTGGGAATGGAGCGGAAATAACGTGTCCGATTAGGAGAAAGAATGCCCTGAAGGCAAGAGAAAGAATGCCTCGGAGGCAAGGGAGAGAAGAGAGAAGATTGGTTTGTGTTTTTTATGTAACTTCATGATGAACAAAACCCAATACAAGGCTTCGCACCACTTCATTACTTTGTTTAAGTCTGAACCTTTATTAAGTGTTTTAGATGTTTTTGGTTGAGTGTTTTTTAAGGGGAATTAATCTGCGAGTTGAATCACATAAAATGTATGATGTCAAAGAAACAGATTAGGGAATGAATCCCACTCATTTCTCTACATGGATAGAGAAACAGATTAGGGAATGAATCCCACTCATTTCTCTAATAATCGAGAAACAGATTAGGGAATGAATCCCACTCATTTCTCTTTGTAGTGATCGAGAAACAGATTAGGGAATGGATCCCACTCATTTCTCTCTCACTAAGTGTTCGAGAAACAGATTAGGGAATAAATCCCACTCGTTTCTCTCCCACTTTTAATGTGATTCGCCCCTTTCTTTGTTAAGTGTTTTAAAGTTGAAAAGGAAAATAAACAAAACTAGCCTAAGATGAAAACTAGCCTAATATGATGGGAACCTCTAATTCCTAAAGTTGTCATGGTTTCTACCTAATGGTTAGGAGCAAAAAGCGACATGAGAATATAAGCATAAGCGGAGATCGAAATTACAAGTAAAAATACAAGTAAATAACGATACAAGAATTAGTGTAAAATGGCTAACATAAACACTTGAAAATATGGTACAAGACATGAAAGTGAACAATGCAAAATAGTACAAAAATCGAATTTAAAATACTATTATTTTTATGGTTTTTTTATGAGAGGAATTGAGTTCTAATCAAGTAAAAGACTAAAGCAAATAGCCTAAAACTAATATTTTTTATGCATATTTTTTATGTCTAAAATTGTATTAAAGTCTAAAAAATTAGTAGGAGAAAAATTAGCAATTAATCACCTAAAAGAAATGGCAAAAAAACTAACTAAAGGTCTAAATCTAACATGAACAGGGGGTGTGAACTTGAAATGATGGTGCAGTAAGCAACACAGGCGCAGAGCCCAATAAGATCAAGGCCCAGGAACGTTTTTTTGTTATCAGATTTTGTAAAGTGCCAAAAATGGCGTTAGGGCCAATGGGGGTGACGAATAGCAAATCAGGCCCAGAGTTTTGTGTGTTTGATCCATGTGTTTCTACCATAATTTATCAATTTATCAATTTCAATTAATCAGACTTTGCATTAGACCAAATCAACGTGACCAGATTCTTAATCGCTTCCTAATTAATGCAAGGTTTTCATGTTAATTACAATTAATGTCAATTAATTATCATAATTTTCCAATGTTAACAAAAGGAAATAATGAAATAGAAAGAGGGATTAGGGCTCCTACTTGGCGATTAGAATTCTCAGACTCTCCTCTCATCGGACACGACGGCGACACAGCGGAGAGGCTCACCTTCTCCGACCAAATTCGCGGCGCTGACCGGCCATTCGCCTCCGTTCTCGCACTCGCTTCTCCCTGATTTCAACATATCTTCGCTCAGATTCTCTCGTCTCAGCGCGACATCGCGATCTCCGTCTTCTCCTTCGCGACAAAGCGGCGGTGATGTTACCAGTCTTCTCCGGCGAACCTCGATCGCTCAATCTCTTATCTTCTTCCGTTCTCTTCGCATTTGTTTGTTGTTGTTGCCGAAATTGATGAATGAATCGGCGATGATGATGATGATTTGGTGTTATCGTGCAGAGATGACGTGGAGGCTAGCTGAAGATGCTGAGATGCGATGTGAAGATGATGAAATTAGCGGTGAAGATCGATGATGAAGATGATAAAGAACGGTTCAGAGAAGGTTTTCTTCGTTTTCTGTTCTCGTCTCTCTGTTATGCGATTCTTATCTCTGAAACTCTGTTATGTTCTCGTTCTTGCAGATTCTCGGTGATGATTGTAGTTTTTTGTTGTGATTGAGAGTGCTGAAGATTGGAGAAGTGAAGAATCCAGAAGATGAACGAAGGTGGCGGTAGAGAGAAAGATGGTGATGTTATGTGGAGAATGAATCGAAGGAGAGTGGGAGGTGAGGTTCTGAGTTGGAGAGTGAAGTGTATGGATTGGTGAAGAGTGGAAGAATGATGGAGGTTGTGAAGATGTGGTGGCCGAGAGGATGAAGAGAATGGAAGATGGTGGCTCGTGAAAGTGAAGAATCGAAGAAGATTATTGAAGAATGTGGTTCTGGTTTTGTAGAAGCTCAAGATGAGGAAGATTCAAGGTTAGCTCCACTATTCCTTTTCTGATTTCTGTTATATCAGTTAGAATTCTGTTAGAAATCCATTGAATCCGTTAAAGGTGGTTAGGTTGGTTAGGAGAACTGGTTATGTGAATCTGTTTTTTCTGTTGTAGGTAGTTAGAATGGTTGAGTTCTGTTAGTAAGAATCAGTTATGACTGGATGGATTAGAGCCCTAGGATTTGGAGTTTGTTATGAGGTTAAAGGGCGAGATTGAATCGGTTAAGATGGTTGTTTATAGAAGTTAGGTTAGAATGGAAATAGGTTATAGGAAGTTTATAATTCTTTTCTGCCGTGGCTCTGTTTTGTGGTTATGCTGGCTGATTGGTTTTTGTTATGAATGAAAGTGTGGGGCTGCTGTTTGTATGTTAATGGATGTCATTTTTTGTATGCAGACTGGTGCAGGAGGAGTCAACATGGAGAAAAGGCATATTGGTGTCTTGAAGGCCAATGGAGGCGTTATTTAAAGATTGGAGAAATGGGCCCAAGGTTAAAGATTTATGAACAAGACTCAAAGCATGATGTGGAAGCATGGAGATTTAAGAATAAACTTAGGGTGAATTTGGAATGTATACTCTGTACCAGATTTGTGATGGCAATGTTCTTTTGAATGCATAGTGTTTTTTTGTAAAGGATTTTGAATGTATATTGTAATAGATAGAAACCTTATTTTGCTCCATGATCCTTAATCCCATGCCTCAATGTTATTTCATCATGAATGAATGTTATGCTATGTACATGACCTATTGAAATATATACAGATGAATGAGAATTATAAGCCAGTTAGAAGTAAATTAGATGGGCAAATTTTGGGGTGCAACAGCGGGATCAACCTCAATACCTTTGCTGCTGACGACGAAACCTAAGAGTTTGCCGGATCTTACTCCAAAGGTACACTTATTTGGGTTCAGTCGCAACTTGTATTTCTTGAGTCTGTCAAACAACTTGTGTAAGTGATCCAAATGTTCTTCCTCGGTGTTGGATTTTGCAATCATGTCATCGACATACACCTCTATTTCTTGATGAATCATATCATGAAATAGTGCTACCATTGCACGTTGATAGGTTGCTCCTGCGTTTTTCAGACCAAAGGGCATTACTTTGTAACAAAAGGTTCCCCAGGGTGTTGTGAAGGTTGTTTTTTCCATGTCTTCGGGTGCCATCTTGATTTGATTGTACCCTGAGAATCCGTCCATAAAGGAGAATACCTTGCATTGTGCGGTATTGTCAACCAGTACATCGATGTGTGGTAAAGGGAAATCATCTTTGGGGCTTGCCCGGTTCAGATCTCTGTAGTCCACGCACATTCTGACTTTCCCGTCTTTTTTAGGTACAGGGACGATGTTAGCTATCCAAGGAGGATAACTTACAACTTTTAGGTATCCGGCATCGAACTGTTTTTCAACCTCGTCTTTGATCTTTTTTGACATATCAGGCCTACTCCTTCGTAGTTTCTGTTTGACTGGAGTGCTACCTTCTTTGATTGGCAGGCGATGAACTACAATGTCCGTGTCAAGGCCTGGCATATCCTCATAGGACCAGGCGAATATCTCGACGTAGTCTCGCAGCATTTGAATCAGTCTTTGCTTGACGCTGTGTTCTAAATCAGCCCCTATTTTGACTTCTTTCATTTCTTCGTTGCTGCCCAAGTTGATGACCTCAATTGGCTCCTCGTGAGGCTGTATGGCCTTGTCTTCTTGTTCTAGCAGCCTTGCAAGTTCTCTTGGCACTTCACAATCTTCCTCACTTTCGTCCTCAGTTTGGTAGATCGGATTTTCAAAGTCATGACGGGCAATAGCAGAATCGTTGTTGACTGGATCCAGAGTGTATGTGAATCTGCAAGTTAGTTATGTGAGTGTGTGTGAAGAAAAAACATAGCTATTTGAAAGCGAAGAAAGAAGGAAAAAGGATCATAAAATTTAAATATGCAAGCGTCCCATGATTTTATTGAATGCACATGATCATGATATGATAAGCCCTTATAGAAGGACCAGTGTGCTAAGGCACACGGCTTTCAAGCTCATGGTTCGATTGTTCAGGAACCATTTTTATCTTTGCACAATATACACAAAGAAAACAGGAAATGGCATTTACTCCTGGACAAAGGAGATCACATCCTCAGCTTTCCAGTTGTTCAATCCACTGTTGTGAGCAGGGAGTATCCAGCTGTTCCAGTTGCAGTTGTCTTCTTCATCTTCCACAGCATTGATTTCATTAGTGGGAAAATGAGCCGGTGATCCTTCGGGATAAGGGATATACTCTGCTGGATACGAGAGCCCAGGCTGAGATATCTCTGTTGGCTGAGCGAGATGCTCGATAAGGCCGTCCCATGCAGTCGGGATGATGTTTTGAATAGAGACTTGTGCGTCCTGATGAGGAGTGTATGCTGACAGAAAGCAACCCTCGTTATTTGGTATTTCCCTGGCTTCTTCGAAAGCGAAATTGTCATCGTAATGTTCATCCCATCCAGTTGGGACAATGTCCTTCATAGCAATTTGTGAGCTTGGAGGAGCGGAATATTTCACCACATAGTCATATTTGCCGCTGGGTTCTCCTAGCGTGTCCCATACTTCTTTGGGTGGATTTTGATATTGCTCAGTGACGGGACTTGTGAAACTTTCGTCATTTTCAATTTGATCACCCCATCCAGTCGGGGTAATGTCTCCCATAGCAATATAAGAATTCTGAGGTGAGGCATACTGATAGTTATACCCGCCGTTTGGTTCTCCCACAGCATCCCACATTCCCATGGAAATAGGTGGAATTTCATCTGGATATGGCTGAATGACGTGGTTCATGAACACTCCTTCATCTTCAATAGCGTTTACTTCTTGGCTGACAAAGTGTGACATCAATCCTTCAGAACGAGGACTTTGATCATTCTTTTGATTTTCACTATCATAGCCCAGACCTAGTTTGTCAGACTTGTAGGGTATATCGGGAAGCTGTCCCCATACTGTGCAATCACCCTGTTCAATCATGGCTTTGGCATCTTTGAGAGAAGCCATAGTTGTAGTTGGAGTAGCAGGAATATGCTTGGTTGTAGAGACATCTGGGGAGACCACCTCAAATGATTGGCATGGGGTTTCGATGAATTCGTCCTCCAACTCAACATATTTGGAATTGCTTAGGTGACTAACCACATATTCCTCTTCGCCATAGACTGTGACAATCTTTCCTTTTACTGGATATTTTAACTTCTGATGCAGGGTAGAAGTTACAGCGTTTGCCCCGTGTATCCAAGGGCGTCCAAGTAAACAGGAGTAGGCTGGGTGAATTTCCATTACGTAAAAGATAGAATCAAAGATTTGAGAACCCACTCTGATTGGGAGATTCACTTTTCCGTATACCGTTCTGGTTGACCCGTCAAAGGCTCTTACCACAACATCACTTGGTTGTAACACAATTCCTTCGAAGTCAAGCTTTTCTAGTACTGTTTTCGGTAACACGTTCAAAGAAGAACCGTTATCTACTAGCACATGAGATAGAGTGGTGCCATTACATTCAATGGAGATATGTAGGGCTTTGTTGTGATTTTTTCCAGCAGGGGTTAGATCCACATCAGAGAAACCGAGACCATTGCTCACGGTTAGATTGGCAACACAATTCTCAAATTGGTCGACTGAGATCTCTTGAGGCACATGCGCAGCTTTCAGGAACTTCATCAGAGCTTTGGCATGAGCTTCTGAATATTTTAGCAGAGATAGCATTGAGATTTTTGAAGCAGTGTGCCCCAGTTGCTCAACAATATTGTAATCACTTTTGCAGATGATTTTCAATATTTCCTCCATTTCTTGCTTTGATGGATCCTCAGCAGTGATCTCCACCGGGGTTTGAACTTGTTCAACTTGTGGCTCTTTGCCTCGAGCGTTGACATTTTGATTAGGAACTGGGACTCGGACTGGACCAGCAGCAACATTTGGAGAAATTTCTGGTGAAAAGATTCTTCCACTTCTCGTGATCTTGCTGGTACCCACAATATTACCCACAGTTGGAGTAGTTAACTTTGCGGCCTCTTCAGTCGAGGTACCCTGCTTAATTCCATGAACGTAAACATTAGTGTCATATCCCCATGGGACAGCTTTGTCTGAGGAGTATGGAAATGGAGTTGGACTAGCAATGACTACTGATGCCACTTTGAGTGTAGCAGAAATTTTGAATGGAGCTTTGGCAGAGATTTTGAATGGTAAGCTGGAGATCATTGAGGCATCCTCTATTCTCATCCCGTTTGCAAAGACTTCGCACAGCACGTCCATAGAAGGGAGCCTCTCAAACATAATGATACGGCGATCCATCCATTTTTGAATTCCCATCCTCAGATTTTCACAACCATTGGGCAGGTATGAGCAATAAAAGCAATCGGGGTCACATCCTGGGAAGTAACCAGCTTGGATTAGCTTTCCTTTGACTTCGCAGAGTGGAGTTGATAATTCGTTCACATCATAGATGTAAACAGTGTCCAGGATAGCGTTAACAGTTTTGTCATGCTTTGGCATAGGTGCAGTGATGACATTTGGAGTTTCTGGAGGATCGAACTCAATTTCCCCAGCATCTATCATATCTTGTATTTTATTTTTCAAGGCCCAGCAGTGATCTGCGTCATGTCCTGGACAGTTTGAGTGATAGGCACATGTCGCATCAGGGCGATAATTCGGAGAGGAAGTGTTGACATTCTTTGGAGGAACCTTTAATGTGATCAGATCTGCTTTTAGCAAGTGCTGCAATGCCCGAGAGATTGGCATGTTGATTCTAGTGAAATTTCTTCTTGGTGCATCTGGTCGATGCGTATATTTTGGCTGTTGATCTTTTTGAGGTGCAGATGCGGAGATCAGAACTGCCCCTACAGATTGATGCTGCTCACTTTTGCGACTTTTCTGAATTTGTGTTGCATTGACCTCATTTCTCCCGCTGATGGGCCTTTTTGTAGTACCAGAGGAGGAACCTATTTGAATTTTTCCATTTTGAATGCCACTTTCGACACGTTCTCCGGTTAGTATCAGGTCAGTGAAACCTGATGATGAGCTTCCCAGCAAATGGCTATAGAAAGGGCCAGTTAAAGTGCCCATGAACATGTCGACTAGTTCGCGATCAGATAAGGGTGGTTGAACCCTTCCAGCCATATCTCTCCACTTTTGTGCATATCCTTTGAAACTTTCTTTTGGTCCCATAGACATGCCCCTTAGTTGAGTACGGGTTGGCGCAAGATCAGCATTGTATTGGTACTGTTTGTAAAAAGCAGCAGCTAATTCTTCCCAAGTATGAACCTTGGTATTTTCCAGCTGGTAGTACCACTCGAGTTGTGTACCTGACAGACTTTCTTGGAAGAAGTGAATCCACAACTTGTTATCCGTTGTATGAGGTTGTATCTTCCTTACATAGGATCTCAGATGTAGTTTCGGGCAAGAAACTCCATCATATTTTGCAAAGACAGGAACTTTGAATTTTGGAGGGATAACAACATCCGAGATGAGCCCTAGATCATTGAAATCTAAGCCAGGTATTTTTTGTATCTCCATAGCTTTCATACGGTCTTCCAGCTGTTGGTATTTTTCATCATCCGGTTCGTCCCCAGAATGATCATTTTCTTCATTTGAAGA
Organism: Vicia villosa; assembly: GCF_029867415.1. Taxonomy (NCBI): domain Eukaryota; kingdom Viridiplantae; phylum Streptophyta; class Magnoliopsida; order Fabales; family Fabaceae; genus Vicia; species Vicia villosa. The sequence goes on along the minus strand of NC_081181.1, from coordinate 102,359,647 downwards.
GAGAGAGGGTTTAGCAGAACCCTGGTTGCTTTGATTGTCTTCTTGTTCATCATCACCGACTGTTTCAGGGATCGGTGGCTTTTTGAACTTTTTGACTGGGATTTTGATCTTCCTTTTCAGGTGACTCACGCCTACAGATCCTTTGGGCTTCTTTTTCTTCTTGATTATCAGGGCTTTCAGTTCTTGTTGCCCCTTTGCCAGTTCCAGAATTGCCACTTGAACTTGGGCATTCTGTGCTTCGAGATTCTTGATGCTCATTTCAGATTCCATCTCTTCTGACTGAAATAAACAGCGAGAAGATGAGAAATCCGTCATGTGAACCTGTTATGCAATGTGTATGACTGGATGCCATGTGTATGCAATGTATGAAATGTATGTGCAATGTATATGAATGCAATGTATGAAATGTATATGCAATGCATGAAGTGAAATGTGTGTGCAATGTTTTCAAGGATCTTAGAGTTTAGATTTGTTAAAGAAGAAACAAACGTTAGTTAATCAATTTATTTCTTTTTTTTTTGCTTCTTTTTTCTTTGCCTCATTTGGGCTTACAAGACAGAAATAAAATAAATGATCCTTCAGGTCTCCCGTGGACGCTTTCTCTTTGCCCCCAGGAATGTGTTGATCTGCTGTTCTTCTTGAAGCTGTCCGGTGAGCTCCAATATCCTTCTCTCATAGTCTTGACAGTATGCTTTGAAGGTGTCTCTTTCCTCTTTGAGTTGAACCCAAGATTTTTGCAACTCTTCTAGGTCAGTTGGCATGTCCGGGTGTAGAATAACTTGAGGTTCATATCCTTCGACCTCTGGTTCAATAGTCACAGGTAGAACAGCAGGATATGGCATAAGGAGTTTCTGAGCATGAGTGCGGACCCATCTGAGGTAGGGTTCCATAGGGATAGAATTCCATTGCCCCAAAGTTTTGCTTTCTATTCTATAGACACTGTCCCATGCATGTATGAACCTTCGTCGGTGTCTATGAGAATCATTCTCGTAATCAAACACAATGCCATGGATAATCATGTCATGAGGACCGTTGCTCCTTGCATATCCGAATTGGCGTAGAGCTAAAGAGGGATTGTAAGTGATGCCTCCTTTGATGCCAAGGAGTGGCACATTAGGGTACTCTCCACAATGATCAATGATAGTAATGTCTCTTTGAAAGAAGTTGTTCCACCGGATATCTGAATGAGACAAAGACATAATCCTGCGAGACCATTGCATTCTTTGTTCATTTCTCAACACTGATCGGGGAAGATGAAATGTAAACCACCTAGCCAGTAGTGGTATACAGCACATAAGAGTTCCTCGTTTCTTCATGGTACGAGTGTGTAGAGAATGTAGAATGTCTCCCAGCAATGTTGGTACCGGGTTACGGATTAGGAAAAGGTTGATGATGTGTACACTTATGAACTGGTCGGGATTTGGGAATAAAACCAACCCATAGATCAAAAGTGCCATAACTTCCTCAAAAGCTGGATAACTTTTGTTTTCTAGCAGTAGTCGAGCCTTTTCCAACAAGAACTTGGCAAGCAAACCCTTAACTCCACTCTTTGTTTCCCAATTGGACTCGATTTCTGATTTCCGCAGATGTAAAGCAGCAGCAATGACTTCAGGTTTTGGAATCCTTTCTAAACCAGTGAAAGGTAATTGATTTCGAACAGGCAATCCCATTAGTTCAGAGAATTCTTCCAAAGTGGGTACCAACTGGTAATCAGAAAAGGTAAAGCAATGATGTTCAGGGTCAAAGAACTGGAACAGGACCCGTATCATGTCTTCTTCAAATTTTGAGGTAACCAAATGGAGTAGGTGACCATGCCTTTCAGTGAATTGAACATTCCTGGGGAATTCTGACACTAAGTCTTTTAGTTCAGATGGTACCGTTGAGATGTTGATTCGGATGTAATCTTTGGTGGCGGGAGCCATTACCTGCAAAAACAAAGGTAAACTCTTTGATCCTTGAAGTGTTTGGTGCAAAAATGATATGCTTATGATGCAAACATGTGGCACACAAAAACAAATCAAACAATAGCCTTAGGTTTAAAGGCTTGCATGGAGCTGATAGGTGATACCCTCCCCACTGAAGTTGAGTTGGTTAAAACCTGTCCTAGAATAGTATTCGGGTTCTATGATCCTTGGAAGTAACATCTCAATACGGCGCTCGAGCGGCCGATCAAAATATTCCTCGAGGATAACTAACTTCGATCAATTTCAAAGCTAGCCACTTAATAGGCCACAAGTCAAGTTCAACTAAAAAGGTTCTAAGACAAATTAGTGTTTAATGACATTTCGGAAGCCTAATATACTCCTTGATCGTTTTCAAGGGACATCAGTATAAACCAAAGTATCGCACTAACGATGACTACCAGATCAACCGTATCGGTACATGCCGTACAGTTTCCTTGGTCTATTGTCATATACTTAAGGTATCTCGAGATTCGGGTTAGAATCTTTCACACAAGCAAAATACCCAAACAAACCTTTGAAAAATAGAGCAATCAAGTCAAACAATTGAAAACATCGAAGTGATCTATTCTCTTAAGGTAACCCCTTTTGAAAACATTTTGTTTTTGAAAGTATGTCCCCAGCAGAGTCGCCAGTTCTGTGGACCTCCGTTTTTTAATCCCGGGCCATACCTCTGTTCTGTAGAGATACGTGAACTGACTCTTTTTTATCGCTTAATGCTTTCGCATTTTTGAAAATTCACAGAGTCGCCACCGACCTTTTATTTTATCCAATTAAGGAAAGGTTTATAAAAGAAACAGAAAAAAGACCTTTAAGAAATTCTGGGTAAGGGGGTAGGTTATACAAAGGGAAGGTGTTAGCACCCTTTGTATCCATGGTTATCCATGGGCTCTTAAGTTTGCTTAGCTCACTTGTTTTTCGATCACTTTTCAATTGCTTTAGAATGCTCATATGTGGTTTCAAATACTTTTGTAAATTGAATTTTGTAATGATCCGTGTGTGGATGTATACAGAATGCTTGTTTATCTTTCGAAAGATGTTTTGAAAAGAACGTTAACTTTGTAATAATCCGTGTTTGGATGTATACAAAGTATTGTCTTTTTTGAAAGTTTTGTTTTGAAAAACAACAGTGTATGAGAATTTTGTTTGTTTTGATTTGAGCAAGCAAACTAGGAGGTCTACCTTGAGTTGTAAGGTCTTTATCCTATTTCCTTTAAAAATCTATCCTTTCACCGGATATAAACGCAAGGTTCGATTTTGTACTCAAAATAGTAGAATTTTGACTTTGATTTTGAAAAGAATGAGAAGGGATTACCTTAAAAGGTGCAAGTGTGATTGTGATTGGATTCAGATATTTTATCTTTGAAGTTAGTGATCTAACGGTTCAATTTTATCTTTGACATACACGCAGTTTATATTTGCTGGAAATTAAAATGCGGAAATGTAAAGTGCGGAAAGTAAATCTACGCTATTACATCGATTGTGCAGGAAATGTAAACTAGCCTATTTACATGAGTTTGACATCCTATACATTTATCTAGGAATTTAAATTGCAAGAAAAATAAAAGGCATGTTTTTGGATTTTTTATGATTTGATTTTAATTATAATTAATGCATGATTAATTAAATTAAAATGAAGAAAAAAGATGAAAATAGATTTAAACCTAGAAATTAAGTTTAAAATATGTACAAAATATTTGTCAATTAATTTTAAAACAAAACTAATTTTTTTGGAATTTTTGAAATTTGATTTGAAATTGATTTAAGTTAATTAAAACATAATTATGCAAATAATTATACAAATAATTAAAACTTAGAGAGAAAATTATTCAAAATATGTACGAAATTAGTTTATAATATATAAACAATATTTAACATTAAGAACAATTTTTTTTTATGATTTTTTGATTGGTTAGAATAATTAAAAAGCCAATATATAAATATATACTAATTAATTATGCAAAATATTGAAATTTTGAAGAAAAATAAAATATTTTTATTTCAGAAAATAATATATTATTTTAGAAGTCTAAAAATATTTTTTGTGTATTTTTTTGGATTTTTAAAACTATTTTTAATTAATTTAACAAAGAAATTAAAATAAAAATAGAAAATAAAAGGATACTGATCAGGTGTGGAAATTAAATAAGGTCCATGGGATAGGCCCTCATTCTGATGCGTTGGATGGATAATAGATGAAATCAGATGGCTCAGATTGTGAGGGTCCACCAATTATGACGCGCCTGCACACACTGAAACCAAGGGTTAAGTTTAAAAAAAGCGCGCGCTTGCTGTCCAATGAGGTGAGGACACCTCATCATCTTCAACCTCTCGCCAGGAATTTTAATAGCGCTTTCTTATCAAAAGCGCTGTAATAGATGAAGCTTAAACCTGGAAAATAACGAATAGGGGTTAGACATAAAAGAAATTAGGCGCGATGGTACCATTCAACTCGTCTTGTTCCACTGAATGTAACCATGCCCTTTATTTGCTTTAATTTTGGCCCTAATGAAGAACCCTAATTTTGAGCTAAGAAAACCCTAAAATGGTATATGCTACAAACAGCCATTAAAATCCAATTGAAGCTCCAGAAACGACCAGAGCTTCAAACCAAACACAATTATGCATCTACATCTTGTTAAATATGCGTGTGTTATGAGATATAAGTTGGTTTTAGTTTGAACAAACCGTGGCCTATATAGCTCGATTCAATGAGGTTTAAGACTTGGAAGTGATTGGAATTGTTTCAGTGAAGCTCAGAGATGATGTTTGAATGTTTATTTTGTATTGAAATTGACTGAAACTTAAAATTCGAATTTCAAGTTTCTTTGAAAATTACAAGTTGTTACAAGAGTGCTATGTGCTTATGAATGCTACTGAATTCGTTCCCTTTTGATTGTTGGAGTATGCTAGCCTATTTATAAGCCATGGAGTGCTTAGAATTGAAGCTAAGAAGCCTTAATTGTCTTTGTTGGAATCTTGACTTTCAAACTTAAAATTCAAGCAACCATTGCTTCATTTTTCCACACTCTTGCCATAGACTTGCTTTGCACCTTCCTTGCTGCATAATTAAGTCCCATGTGGAGACTTTAGCTTAGAAAATAAGCTATGCTTTATCCTTTCTTTTTCCTTTTTAAATTTAATCTTATATGTGATAAAATTAAATCAAAAATGGATAAAAATGATGTGGGCTTTGTCTTGGTCGTGGGAGGCCCACAATAACATGGCAAACATGTTTGAACCATGAAAACTTGGCCCCATTTGGAAAAAATGCATTTTTGAGCAATGTTGGTTTCATGCATTTTCCCAAAATTTAGCCAACTTCAACAAGGTGTAAATCCCTCAATTTTTGTCATATGAAGGAGATCTTGCACTTTTTGGAAACCTCAAAGAGTCCTCTAACCAATGTCTTTGGTCTCATGTCAAAATGATTTTTGATGCTCCTTGTGTGTCCTTTTGAAAAAAGTGTCTTTTTGTTGACTTTGAAAATGACCTGTAATGTCTTTGATCATATTTTTCAAATGGTGAATCCAATGACCATGGGATCAATGGCATTTGAAAGATAACTGAATTTCCTTCAAAATAAGCTTTGGTTTGAATTTTTTGGATGAAGGATGAGAGAGTTATGATCAGTCAAAGTTGAGTTGACTTTTCAGGTAAAAACCCTAATTTTGAATCTTAGGGTTTTGTTGATTTTTGATCTTTCCTTGATGAATTATGATCATCCAATGATCAAATGATGAATCCTTTGACAAAATATGGACTTTGACAAAAAATTTCATTTTTGACTGTCTGTTGACTTTTTTGGTCAAACGGGTCGTCTGTTGACTGTTTGAGCTGCTGACGGTGCGTCTGAGTGAATTGAAGTTTGAAAATTTGTATGATGGTACTTTGAGATGTATGGATGTGTATGAAATCCATTTGAGCTCTCAAAAACTTGTTTCTCCTGAAAAAACAAGAAAACCCTAGTCAGGGACTGTTTATGTAGGAGACAGTTAAGCGTACCTGATTTTTGTGCAGTGTTGAGTCTCTGCTAATCGCGTGATATTCAGAAGACTTCTAGAACAAAAATCTTGGAATTTTGAATTGTGAAAGATTGATTTGATTGATGGTACAAAACACTGAGAATTGTACTGCCAGCAGTTTGGCTGTCAACTGACTGTTCAGGTATTGACGTAGCAGTTAGAGTGAAAAATCAACAGTCAAAGTTAATTTTCTTTTTTTGTTGTTTTTGTTTTTGTTTTATGTGAAAAATTAAAGTTTATTTACATGACTTGTTAAAAACATAGACATAATAAATAACTAATATATACTGTTACCAGTACAGTCTGAGTTTCCTGATTCTGCGCCTGCAAAAAGATTTAACTCTGTACCAATTGTGTCAGTACTATTTATCTGTAAATAAATAAATAGCATGTGTGAAGTAATAAACAGCATTTGGCGTTTGCGTAAGAATAAATTCAACTGCAAGCCAAATTACTGTATAAGAAAAATTCTAAAAACTAAATATTTCATATATCAGGATCTTTGTTAAAATAAAAATCCATGATTATATGAGACTTTTAATTTTCAGATTGGAGTTTTCTTGAAAAATGATGCGGGCAAATTTTGGGATATAACAGTGAATCCCGATACTCACTGCTCGAGAAAACTTGCTGTGCTTTGGTGTGGGCTGCTCGCCGGCTGAGGCAGTATATGTTGGTTCACACCACCCTATTGATTTCCAAGATGGATCCTATCAAGTATGTTTTTGAGAAGCCCGCTCTTTCCGGAAGAGTAGCCAGGTGGCAAATGATTTTGACTGAATATGATATCCAGTATACTACCCAGAAAGCCATCAAAGGTAGTGTGTTGGCAGATTATCTGGCGCATCAGCCGGTTGAAGATTATGAACCGATGAAGTTTGAATTCCCCGATGAGGATGTTCTGTATATCAGAGATTGTAACATTCCTGGACCAGAGGAAGGACCCGAACCAGGATCGCGATGGACGCTCGTGTTCGATGGTGCCTCTAATGCACTCAGGAATGGTGTTGGAGCTGTAATTACTTCTCCTTCAGGTTTTCATATTCCGTTTACAGCCAGAATCTGTTTTGATTGCACTAATAATATGGCTGAGTATGAAGCCTGCATTTATGGTATCGAAGCTGCGATCGATTTACGAATCAAGTATTTGAAAGTTTTTGGGGATTCCAATCTTGTCATTAGCCAGATCAATGGAGATTGGGAAACTCGCCATCAGAATCTGATTCCATACAGGGAACATGTGATGAGACTCATTCCGTATTTTGATGAAATCACATTCGAGCATATTTCTAGAGAAGAGAACAATCTTGCTGATGCCCTCGCTACTTTGGCTTCCATGTTCAAAGTGAAATGGGCCAATGAGGCGCCTAATATTACCATTAACAGGTTGGATGAGCCAGCATTTTGCTTCGAAGGTGATGTTGAATTGGATGGTAATCCCTGGTATCATGATATCAAAAAGTTCCTCGAAACTCAAGAGTATCCTCCCGAAGCGTCGGTGACTGATAAGAAGTACCTGAGAAGGTTTGCAGCTAAGTTTTACCTTAACGGTGGTGTATTGTATAAGAGGCATCATGAAGGTGTGTTGCTCCGATGTGTTGTTAAGGAAGAAGCTTCGAAAATTATAGAGGAAATGCATGAAGGTGAGTTTGGTACCCATTCAAGTGGGCATACAATGGCTAAGAAAATCTTGAGGGCTGGTTACTATTGGTCCACTATGGAAACTGATTGTCATAACCATGTCAGAATTTGTCACAAGTGCCAGATCTATGCTGACAAAGTGCACGTGCCGCCTGTGCCTTTGAATGTCTTGACTTCTCCGTGGCCTTTTGCAATGTGGGGCATTGATATGATTGGAGAGATTAAACCTACTGCTTCTAATGGGCATCGCTTCATTTTGGTTGCCATTGATTACTTCACCAAGTGGGTTGAAGCCGCATCTTATGCGAATGTTACCAAGCAAGTGATTACTCGTTTTATCAAGCACAACATAATATGTCGTTATGGGATTTCTGAGAAGATCATTACTGACAATGGATCGAATCTCAATAACAAGTTGATGAAGGAGCTTTGTGAGTCCTTCAAGATCAAGCATCACAATTCTTCTCCGTACCGTCCAAAGATGAATGGCGCTGTTGAAGCGGCCAACAAGAACATTAAGAAGATTGTGCAGAAGATGGTAGTGTCCTACCGAGATTGGCATGAGATGCTCCCTTTCGCCTTGCATGGTTATCGCACCTCTGTGCGTACATCGACTGGGGCAACTCCTTTCTCACCTGTTTACGGCATGGAAGCAGTACTGCCTGTTGAAGTTGAGATTCCTTCCCTGAGGGTTATGAAAGACGTCGAGCTTGACGAGTCAGAATGGGTGCAAAATCGTTTGGATCAGTTAAACCTCATTGATGAGAAACGCTTAGCGGCTATCGGACATGGTCAAGTGTACCAAAAGAAGATGAGAAAAGCTTTTGACAAGCGGGTGCGACCTCAAAGCTATAAACCAGGTGATCTGGTGCTCAAAAGAATCATTCTTCCTCAAGGTGATCCTCGAGGCAAGTGGACCCCGACGTATGAAGGCCCCTTTGTTGTGCAGAAAGTGTTCTCTGGCGGTGCCATGATGCTTGCAACGATGGATGGTGAGAACTTTCCGCACCCTGTGAACGCGGATGTAGTCAAAAAATACTTCGCATAGACCTGATAAAAAAAAAGAAAAGAAAAAAAAAGAAAAAAGAAAGGAAAATAAATCAGGCAAAAGAATGAAAAAGAAACAAATATACCCGCTAAGTTGAAAACCCGAAAGGGCGGCTTAGGCAAAAAGGGGACAAAAGCGAACGACTACATCTCGCATGCCACCTTGGCAATCACTCTTCATACATGCTTAGGGCTCCCGACCGAGGGATAAGCAAGACTCCGTGTTCTTGAGTTTGCACCTGGCAGCTCAAATCCCTAAAGCATTCACAACATCCAATCACTGTGTTTAGGGCTCCCGATCAAGGGATAAGCAAGACTCCGTGTTCTTGAGTTTGCACCTGGCAGCTCAAATCCCTAAAGGCTCTCACAAACCCCGTCGGGTCCACAAGTTTGGTGACATTATCAGATCGGGCAGTGATCAATCCTAATGAGTACGGTCTTCCAAAGCAAGGAGATGAGAACGTCAAGGTTATAAAAGTGATAGCGGGATCGGAATCAATGGATATCCGTTTTCACATTGCCATTTCTCTTGTACTCAATAAATGCGTGGTTACCTCTTACTAGGAACTACTTCTGAAATGTGTTCGCTCTTTTACGAGCATTCTGTTCGCAATTAATAAAAATCTCTTTATCTTAAACAACTGTTTTCTTTTACTGTTTTGTTTGCATAAAATGTCCTGGATTTGTGTTAAACTTTGCATATGAAAACTGCATTGCTTTTACAATACATGATTAGAAATGATAAAATCTTTGAAATTACTTCAAAGTCTTGTGTGACCAGGATGGCAGGCCAAGATGCCATGCTATATCCTGGGGCATTTTTCAGTTGTTTGTCTCGCAGGTACGTCCTTGCAGGCGCTTCACATCAGCATATTGACAGACATAGCTATGAGAGATTCTCACTCCCGAGCCGAGTGCATCCTAACGAGAGATTCTCATTCCCCAGCTGAGTATATCTGGATGAGACTTTCTTTGTTCCAAGATGCTCATATCCTCAGCAAAGCATATTTCAACGAAATCTCCGTGCTTCGGAAGTCTTACTCCCCGGTGGAATATTTTCTCCCCAGTTGAATCATGATTGAATGATATCTGATTCCCCAGCAAGCTCTTAATGAGGTTCTTTGCCCGAATGCCTCTCTTTCCCCAGTAGAGCGCTTTTCTCTCCATCAGATGGACCTGTTTTCCCCAGGAGAGTCATCTTATTCCCCAGTGGAGTTGCCTAAACAAAAGGTTCTTATGCTAAGTTCCTTATCCCCAGCGGATCTCTCATATCCCTAGCGGATCGTTATGCAGAAGTATTCATTTTCCCCATTGAGTCTTTCCTCAGCAGAGATTCACATGCATCCTCCGCAGAATCTGTGTCCTTCAAGGATTTTCCCCAGCGGAATGCTTCATGCACCGGCAAGTTGATCACTCCCCATCAGAGTTATCTCCATGACTTGCCTTATCTCCACATCCCCTGTATGTCGAGAATTTACTTCTCCAATGAAGTTTGCCAGGGTATTCCTCAAGCAGTTAAGTGGGATGTTCATGTCCTCAAGCAAGATTCATTCCCCAAACAGAGCTCGCATCCAAGTTTGATCATCTCCAGCAGATTTCTGATCCATCTTTGCCAGCTCGCAGTTTGTGACCCTTGGTCACTCATCTTGTCCTCCCCGTAGAGTTCCATGTGCTCTCTCCAGGACTTCTTCAGCAATTCAGTGCTCCTCCGTTGTCTCCCTAAGCAACGTTCGAATCATGCATCATTTGCATTACATTCTCAAAAGCGTGTAGCGTCTTCCTCCTCGGGAACGTTATTCCATATACATTCATACATGCATCATGCATAAATCATATCATATCTGTTTCTTTCTGCAGGAAAGTTATCCAGATTCAAATGCTCCCTAGAGAGCGATATTCGCCTAGTCATTACAGGCGCTTATCCTGATATTTTGAATCAGAAGAGGATTGTTCTACTTATTTTCTGGCATAGCTCAGATCAGTTCAAAGACATTCCTATTCCCGATGCCCCCAGATCGGTGGAAGATATTTGTTCCTATCCTGATATCCAGCTCAGTTGAAGGAACCGCCTCCGGATCTCCCAAGATCTTACGAAGGAGCAAACCCTCTGATACATCAGATCAGTTGGAAATATCTACTCCCTGACGATTTAGTTCGTTCAGAAGAAGAAATTCGTCTGCCCAGTCCTGATGCTTAACCATCAGTTGAGGACACTTTTTTTTACCCGGCGTACACAGTTCGGAAGAAACATCTGTTCCTATCCTAATATTCAGATTCAGATTAGTTGAAGGAACCGCCTCCGGATCCCCGTGGTCTTACGAAGGAGCAAGCCACTGATATCATCAGATCAGATGGAGATGTTTTCCTGATTGACTTTGTCTTTCAGATGAAGATTGTCCTACTTATTTTCTAGCATCATGTCTAGATCAGTTTAAAGGCATTCTTTCCCCGGCGTACACAGTTCGGAAGAGATATTGTTCCTATCCTGATTTCTAGTTCAGTTGAAGGAACCGCCTCCGGATCCCCGTGGTCTTACGAAGGAGCTAGCCGCTAATTCCCAGATTAGTAGGAATATCTACCTGATGATTTAATTGCATCAGAAGAGATGTCTGCCCAGATTCCCAGATCATGATTCCCAGATCAGAGATACCTATTACCCGTTGATGCCCAGATCAACCGATGTATCTCCCTCGATTCCCAGATCGACTTAAGACATCTATCCCGATGCAAGTTCGGAGACATCTGCTACGTGTGATACTCAGATCATTCAAGATGTTCCTTCTCTTGATAACCAGATCATTTGAAGTGTTTTCCCCTGCCTGTGGGTGCTCGTTCCCTCTTACCACAAGTTGGAACATATTTATTGTCCAGATCAATTGAAGTTTTTTCTCCCTGCCTGCGGGGTGGTACATTCCTTATTACAAGACGGAATCTTCTATTGATCAAGAGTGCAAATTTTCGAGTTCATTCTGGTATTCAATCTCCTTCCACCTCGACGGTTCGAAACCTTCGTTTCTCACTCGTCAGGTTCAAGAAGTTTGAATAGGGGCAGCTGTTGCACCCCAAAATTTGCCCTCTTTATTTGAGCTATAAGTTAATAATGACGTTTATTTCGTCATTCAAAAATGAAGAAAAATAATAAAGAGTTTTCGTGGGTTTATGAAGATAAGGCGTGAAAAATGGTTTAAACAGTGGAAATACGAGAAAATTCGCAAGTCATATTTGGAAAGTGATATGAGCTAAGTTCCCGCGTTGTCCTGACCGTTTCAACGATATTTACAACTTTCGAGTTCGGCTCGGAAGCCAATTCTTTGAGGAAGGTCTCCAGATTTGCAATTTACTTGAGGTTTCACAGTGAAAAACAGTGCTGAATGTAGGATTTCGGACCTCGGAAAATTCATATCTCCTAATCCGCTCGTCGGATTCACTTGAAAATTTAACTGGAGCTCCGTACCATCATTACCAAGATTTCATATGTTCGGACCGAAGGACAATTATGCACGGGAAATTCCCAGAATTTTAAGGATCGTCGCATTGTTTCGGTAAAAAAGTGTGTTTTCGAGTATGTCGCGCCTAGTTTGAAAATTCATAACTTCTTCGGTTTTTATCGTATGAAGTCCACTCCGGCGGCATTTTCTTGGAATTTTCGTTAGCTTCGATTCTTCGTCACACATGCCTGTTCAGATTTTGAGCCGAAGATGGAGTTTTATCGAGTTCTTTGAGCGGTACTCACAAAATTCTGCACAGTCGCACCAGATGAATCGACGTTTCTCGTCATTCAAACGCGCGTAATTCCTTCATCGCTTATCGGATTGAGACGATTCTCGCGGCGACGAGTCACGAATTTGGTCATCTTCACAGTGGCATTGGTTTTGTTCCGGAATTCAGAGCCGAACCGAGTTTCCTTAAAAAACGAGCCAAAATAAGAGAATTAAGGGCGTTTTGGACATTTCGCTATGTTCGCTATATAAGTCATTTTTCTTCACAAACTCTCATAACTTGACTTCACCCAAAAAGATCAAAAACACTTTCTCCCAATTCTCTCTCAATTCTCTTGAATCAAAACCACAAATTACATAAAACTTTCATCAATATTCATCAATTTTCTTCAAGATCAAGAACAACATGGATTGAAAATCAAAGTTCCGAGTTCGAAGTTCTTCTCCTCTTCTCTCCCTAGCTTGCGCGCCCCTCTCTCACTCTCCTTGGGATTCGCTTTTCGCTTCGCGTCGTGTTCGCATATGTGTCGTGTTCGTGTTCGCGCGTCGGTTTAGATCTTCATTCGGTAAGCTTTCTAATCATGAATTAAGTGCTTAATTGATGATCATTACATGAATTCAAATTTAGATCCACTTCTTGTTCTTGTCTTAATGGATGTGTGATGATGATTGATTGATGAATTTGTGTATTGTTAGTTGTGTTCATATGAATTGTGGCTAGAATTAATGTTTGTTCCATATAATTGATGCTCGTTGATGATGAATTACGCTATTTGTGTTTGAATCCATGGCTTGTTGGTGATTAGGTGCACAATATTGTTAACATTCATGCATGTGTCTTGCGACACACTCCAAGTGTTCGTTTAAATGCTTGTGTATAATTTTTGCTTGATGATGGCCTAGTTTGATGCTTAGGTTATGACTTGAGTATATTTGCTATAATGGATCATCTTCACATGTGTTAATTCTTGCCGTTGGTGACATATTGATGTGATTGTTGATGTTAATACTTGTATCTTGTGTCGCACTCAAGGTGTTTGTGCCAATGCATGTGTTGAAACCTTTTGCTTACTATTTGTTTTGGTAGGTGCTTAAATCATTACTTGAGATATTGTCATAGTTCGATTACCATTGTATGTGTTAATGCTCGTCGCTTATGTTGCGTTTACATAATTGTTGGTGATGATGTTTGAGTTGTGGTTTGGCTCTACGTGTCACACTTTGTTTGGTTTGTGGTTGTTTGGCCTAATTGACGGGGGATTCATGTCTATCTTTTGCCAATATGTTTCATTTGTGCTTAATCATTGAAATCGATATATGTTTGGTTTCGTTGCTTTGGTGCTTGATGATTGCTCGCTTATTGCTAATAGCGTGCCTCACGTTGATACTTGACTCACACATTCCCTTGTGCCATCAATCTTTGCATTGATACCGTACCTTGTTTCCATGATCGTTTCACTATGTTTTGGTTGTGCTTTGATGATGTGCTTGATGCTTGCGAGTTGGTAGTGGTTTAGATTGAGTGGGAATGGCTTCCAAGCATTTAAAAATGATAAAATTTGGTTTTCCTACAGTGGAACTCGGTTCCCAAAATGGAGGAACCGGTTCCTGCTCAGTCTAAAGCGCTTTGGTTTTGGGCAGAATGCCCTGGAATCCGGTTCCCAGTTTGGGGGAACCGGTTCCTGCTGTGTTGTGTTGCTTTGGTTTTTGGGCAGAATGCCCTGGAACCCGGTTCCCAGTTTGGGGGAACCGGTTCCTGCTGTGTTTTGTTGGTTCGTGAGTTGGGCAGAATGCCCTGGAACCCGGTTCCCAGTTTGGGGGAACCGGTTCCTGTGTGCGTTTTTGTGCTGGAACCCGGGTTCCCATATAGGGGAACCGGTTCCCTTACTTGTTTTTGGTCCCTTTCTTCTCTAACTTCTCTCTCGCATAACTTTTCACTCCTAGCTTTGTTTTGCATGTTCCTTATACCGTTGGAAAGCTTGAGAGGAGTACTATTTAGTTAAATGCTTGTTTCTCATTAATTCGTATACCATTTATGTTTGATTTCTCTTTGATGTTTTATTATCCATTTCGTGTTCACGTTACTTGCCTGTTTCCTTTCGCTTTATAATAATAACGCAATTCCGATTGCGACATGTTGTTATCTCTAACTTGTGTGCTAATGTGCAAGGCTCTTGGATAGTCACCGATCGACGCTCATTGCTTGAGTGTTCCGCTTTACTTGCGGAACACGATTTCCCTCATTCCGATTGTGTTCTCATCTTGGAGACGCATTCCTATTACTTTATATCTGCTTGTTTGGTTTGCTTGTTCCTCTTGCAGGTGTATTGTGATTATGCTCGACGCGCGTGTCGACCTTTGTGTGCTTTCATGGCTATTCGGTGTGCTGACCATTTGCTTTTTGCTTGCTAGCTCGCTCGCGGGACCCTAGTTTCTTCGCTTTGCTTCGCTTTAGTTTACGGATCATCATCCGTTTGGTATTGATCCCGTTTCATTTTACTTTTCTCACACTTTATCGCTTTCTCGCATCATCCTTTAACATGAGAAGTAGGACCTAGACATGCATCTGGCCAAGTCCTCGAAAGAGGCTCTGTTTTTGTTGGTGTGTTTATATTTGTGCTTTGCGGCAGGGAGTCACGGTGTAATAAGTCCTATATGGCACTCCGTTAAGTCCTCATGGAAGGCACGCGGAAAAGGTTAGCAATCAACCCCCGCCCAGTCTCATCGAGTCTGTTCAGTATGCGCACGCTACGCGTTGCTTGCTTCTGAACCTGCACAAGATCTTGTTATCGAGTATGTCAGGAAAAGGGTTCATGTAGCCGGACCCCCGCCTTTCCTATAGCTCGCGTCGCTCGACGTTGATGCTCGGTGTACGCACGCACCGTTTTCATTTACAATCCGTGACGGCCTGGTTGCTGAGAGGGGTCCGCCCTCTTGTCTATGGCCCGATCATTTTCACGAGGTCTAATGCTTGGTTGACTTGGGTTGAGCTGCTCCCCTTGGCTATGGCGGGACCGCTTTTCTACCACTCGGTTAGTACCGTTGGTTTGTTTGCTTTACGAGCGGATGCTCGTTTGTGTGATATTCTTGTGTGCCTCCCCTTTTCCCTCGCAGGTTGATAGCTTAGCTTAGACTTGTACCCTTTGTATGATAACATTAGGTAGCAAGCTTTCCCCCCTTAGCTTAGGTCTTCCTCATGCATCTTTTAAAACACAAACCACACTCTTTGATTTTCTTTTCTTAAGAACTTGTTATTTCCGCTCCATTCCCAAGCATAAGTCTCCAAAGGTCGAGCAGCGGAGTGTGAATGTAACTCGTTCACCTAAAAAACACAAAACAAACAGAAATTAGTTAGCCGAGCTACGGTAGCTCTGATTCTGCAAAACAGATACGTAGGCAGCGGGGTAGGGCCCGTGCGAGCATAACACTTTCTTTTCCCTACATTCTGCATTCATTTTAGTCCAGATTAGCGTAGATTTGTTACACACCCATAGTTTTAGACACAGGCGTGGATACCATCGAGTACGATGGGCGCGAGGGGTGCTAACACCTTCCCCTCGCGTAACCGACTCCCTTACCCTTTTTCTCTGGTCGTAAGACCGTTGTTTTGTCTTGTGGTTTGCTGGCATTCCCTTCCTTTTTAGGATAAATATGTTAGTGGCGACTCTGTTAATTTTCGCGGTAGCGACAAAATGCACTTAAGAGAATTCCATATTTCTTGAGCAGTTGAAAAAGAGCGCAAATTGTTTATCATCTAAGGATCAATACTGTTGAGAATCCAAGTGATGATTTGAGCATATTTAATGTCGCACACATCTAAATCTGATTTATCCGTTGGTGCCTTAGAAACACCATCTAGATGACCCCATAATCCCTTTCCTTTAACATACATCTTGGACTGAAATTCCCATGCAGAATAATTCTTGCCGGTGACACGGACACAAAAATTCTCTCTTTCTTTTTCAGAAGCCATTTGAAATTTGTGCTACTAGATACAATTCACCAATTATTTTATTATTATAATAATTAATAATAATAACCAAAGCAAAGAAACAATCCCAATTAAAATTATACTGACGGTGACCAACAATTTGGAAACAGTAAACCACGTAAGCCAAAGAAGAAAATTCCACACGCAAGAATACGACAATCCCACACGCAAGAATACGACAAACCCTCCGAACCCACAGAAAATCCAACACCAAGAAACTCGAGCGAAAGAACAATCAAGACGAACCGCAAAACCAAGAAATCAAGAATCACGATTGGATCGCAAAGGAAAACGCAGCCCTAAATCCAAAGGAAAATTATGACAGCAACGATACGAATCGGCACGAAACAAATTTCATTGTCGATCAGGCCCAGAAACGATGAACAACAAAACATGAGCGACAAGATGTTGTGGCGAAAACAACAACCACGACCAAAACCAAAAAATCACAGGTTTGGACGACGAGGCTGATACCATGTCAATAACTACTGGCTTGATGCCTTTCTCATTATTATTTCTTGTATATATAAAGGTTACAAGGCTATATCGGTAATTACACTAAATAATTACATTTAATGAGAACAAACCCTTATTCTAGGAACAAACTAATTCTTATTCACAAAAATAAATAGTTAAGTCAAAAAATCAAACTAAAATCAATAATGTTTAGGACCTGTTTGTTTCAGCTTTAGAAAAATGGATTTTTTTCTTTGTATTCTATAACATAAACATATATTATCGAAGACCAAAACTTAATCAAAATGACAATTTTTTCAAAATGTTGCATTTCAAAAATGATTTTTATGAAAATCTATTTGAAATAGCTTCAAAATTAAGAGAATTTTTGAAATTTTGATATCCAATTTTTTTCATAAATAGATGAAATACCTAAAATCACATTTTAAGAATAACTATTCTAACAAAAAATTTATTTGAAGCTTTTATAAAAGTCTTCTTTGTAAACTTTTTTTTCACAAAATTATATAACACTATAAAAATCATTTTTAAAAAAAGGCAAAACAAACGGACCTTTAATTATAGAGTGAAGAGTCATAAATTAAGGCACAAGAATTTGCCATTTGAATAAATTAAATGTTGTGTATTTTAAATAGTCTTGAAGTATTCAAAACATAATTTTTGTCGTAGTAAAATTTTATTTTTAAATTAAAATAACTTTGAAGTAGAATTTTGCTACAACAAAGATTACATATCGTTTAAAACTATTTAAAACACACAACATTTAGTTTATTCAAATTGCAATTTAAGTAGTTCTTTGACATATGCAACATAATCTTGATGCCATCTATTTTTGTTATAGGTGGTGGACTTTATAAATGATGTAATTGTATCAATGGATATTTTTGTTAGTGCATGTGAACCAGTAGCTTTATTCTTCTCTTCCCCTGTTGGGATGAAGTATCTCTTAGCATTTTTCGGGTGCAATTTGAATTCAAACTTCATTCGAATCTCGCAGGTCATCTCTCTTTCTACTACACTCGAAGCTCAAGTCCATCCTTGTCATACGCAACCTCCGATAGAGATCCATTATGGTTTCCTCGCGAAACAGGTGGCATGTAGGAATGAATAAAAATCTTTTTTCACTTTGTTTCTGAAACTTTGAAGATTGTCTTCCGTGCCTTAAAAATTTCTTGAATTTTGAAATATGAATCCCATGTTTTTATTAGTTTTGCTTTGACAGCCTTCATCTTCTGATTCCTTATCTTTGATGTTTGTAACTTGTAGTGCAAGAATTTTCTCCTTCTTTGTTAGGTGGAGAAGGTGCTTTGTTTTAGTAGGACTCAAAAAGTATATGAGAAATGCAAAAGTGAGCAAGAGCTAACACTGTGATTTTGAAAAATAATGTTGCTGAAATTTTCTCTCTCAATTGGCTATAAAAACCGAAAGAATATTTGATTGATATTTTAATTAAAAATTGAATAAAATTAAGGACGCCATTAATTTTCCTCTTCGTTCGTATTAACAGTCGAAGGAGTGTACAATTTATATTTTAATTAAAAGATAGAATAAAATAAGGGTGTCATTTTAAAAAAAATAAAATACTAAACGTAAGTTGTTAAATATTGAAGCGTGTCCCTAAGAAATTTTTCCCTTCGGTTGTCAGTCAAACTAAGGGAATAAATGACTTCTATTGCTGACAAAAAAATATGGCGAACAATAAGAAATATCACTTACAACTTCTTATAAAGTTACCATTTTCTTTTTGGGTTGCAATACCTTCTCAGTAAAAATAGGAATAAGTTTTTTAATATTGTCAACTAAGACATGCAATAAATAATTGAATGTTTGCCTTGATGATAATATTGAAAAATTATTTTAAAAAAACAAAACAAAACAGCAATAACAACAACAAAATCAACAATAACACGAACAACACAAAATATAATTTGGTTTATGGAAGAAATATGGATTCGTAAATGGATAATAAAATTTGGAGGCATAAAGATGAGTTAGGTTTAGTTCAAGAGTGAAAAACGTGGTACTTTATACATAAAATTGAGGTCACATTTCCCCTCGTTTTTACCAAGTAAACGAGTTGAAAGATTATTTCTTTTTATCATTAAAACTAGTCTGATATCCGTGCGTCCGCACGGGTACCTGTTGTGGCCGTGTTATTTTGTTCAATATAGATATTATTGCAGAGGCAAATGTCCTAAAAACATATGTGTAAAATATAGAAATTTCTTTTCAATAGGTTGGACAAAAGTTTGGGATATATTGATTAATAAATATCATATTCCAGTTAATATTCAATATTTTGATCAGTAACTTCATGTTCCCGTTAATATTCAATATTTTGATCAGTAAATTATGTTCTTGTTAATATTCAATATTTTATTCAGTAACTTCATATTCCCGTTAATATTCAATAATTTAATTAGTAACTTCATGTTCTCGCTAATATTCATTATTTTGATCAGTAACTTCGTATTCCCGTTAATATTCCAAAATTTTCCAAAATTTAGATCAGTAACTTCGTATTTTCGTTAATATTCCAAATTTATTCCCTTTAATATTTAATATTTTGATCAGTAACTTCATGTTCCCCTTAATATTCATTATTTTAATAACTAACTCTGTGTTGCGGTTAATATTCATTATTTTGATCAATAACTTCGTGTTCTCGTTAATATTCCAAATTTGTTCCCGTTAATATTCAAAAAAATTATCGGTAAGTTAATGTTTATGTTAATATTCAAAAAAATTATTAGTAACTTCGTGTTCTCGTTAATATTTAATATTTTGTCAATAACTCCGTGTTGCCGTTAATATTTATTATTTTGATCAGTAACTTCGTGTTCTCGTTAATATTCAAAATTTGTCCCCGTTAATATTCAAAAGTTGGATCAGTAACTTAATATTTCTGTTAATATTCTAAATTTGAATCAGTAACTTCGTGCTCCCGTTAATATTCAATATTTTAATCAATAACTCTGTGCTTCCGTTAATATTCAATATTTTGAATATTAATAGGATACTCGTGCATTCGCACGGGTATCTGTATGGTATGCTAATTTGTTTTAAATGGTTTATTTTACATATATGAAAAAATAAATATGAAGATATGAAGGAAAATTGATACGCTAATTTGTTCCAAAAATATAATAAAAATAAAATGAGTTTTTTTAAAAGATATAATAAATCGGTGCCTATAATTCTTTTGATATATAGAAAATTTTGAATCAATAATATATAATATTGTTACTCTCTATCTGCATCCTGAAACAGTGTGCCATCGATTATGTATAATGATTATTCTTGTAGGATTTATTTACATTTCAGAGATGAACCCATAAAATTTGTTAAGTGGCGGCAAAAATTATATATAAATTTGTTATACTCAAAACTATATATATATATATATATATATATATATATATATATATATATATATATATATATATATATATATATATATATATATATATATATATATATATATATATATATATATATGAGAAGGGATATTATTACTCCAAGAGTAAGTTATTAGGACTTACTCCACATCTTGACCATTAATTCTACTCAATCTAATGGCTAAAAAAATAAGCAATTAAATGTGGAGAGAGAAAATAATATTCATTAATTTTAACTATTAGATTGAGAAGAATTAATGATCAAGATGTGAAGTAAGTCTTGATGATAATTATTGAGGTTTTCGTAGGTTGTGGATGGTAATGGTAATTATTGTAGTAGCATGAATATGGGTTAGGTGGAGGAGGTGTATACCCATGATTAAAATGCAAATATGGTGATGGTGTTGGAACATATGGATTTGTGTAATAGGATGAGAAAAGTTCCCGTGGAAAGGATGGAAATGAAGGTGTAGTAGGAGTTGTGAAAGAGGGGTTTGTGGGATAGGTAGGAGGAATGCTCCATTGATGAGATGAAGGTGTAAGATAAGGGTAATCCATATGAGGATTTGAGTACATGATGAAAACACCAATTGTCAGGAAGCAATATTGGAACCCTAACAAAATTAGAGAAAGACTAATGAAAGCTGGAAAATAAAAGAAGATAAAAACTAAAGAATAAAGATAAACTTCATTGATTTCTTTGATTGATCTTCACTATCTCAATAAGAGTACATATATAGTGATAACAATAGTGAGTAGTAAAATAAAGGCCCAATAACTAAAAGACCGACTAAATAATATCTAAGACAAGCCCAACTAACATAAATTATTTTAAATAACTTAAAGCTCACTTTCATACTCTATCATTACCAGCCCCTTCAAAAACAACCTTGTCCTCAAGGTTGTAAGAAAATAATTGTTGGTAACTAGCATGAAAATTGAAGAGAAACAATCCTGCCCAAATTCCAGGAAGTCCAACTTCAGGAGTGGTAACTAGCATGAAAATTGAAGAAATTAATCCAGCCAGCACCATCGAGTAAGCAACATATTCAAAGTCTGATACCCCATGATAAATCTCATCAATAGCAAATGCCAAAGCATTCATCGGTTGAGAATAATAATCAACCCACATAACAACAACATTAATTCCAACAAAAGTTAGTGGAAATTGATGTATTATGTGATCATCATGGAACCAAACTTGTCTATCTCTAGGATTATTCCCTACACCATGGATTATCTTAGTGCTTCCCAAAGCAATGAATATGGGTCATTAGAAAATAGTAGAGCTTCATAAACTTTAGATGATACCAATTGATAGCTAGTGAATGTTGTTGAAAACAGTGCCCACCTAATAATGGGAATGATGCTGCTAAGAGTCAAAGTACACCTCAAGGAACAACCCACTAGACATCTTTGCCCACTGATTTGTGTTATGTTTGCTAGATTCAACAGTGAGTAGTTCAAGCACCACAATGCAAAAGATGGCTTATAGCTGGATAATAGAGAAAGATTTTTCTCCCTTGCAGAAATCATGGTTGTGGCTGTGAGTAGAGATTTGGGTCCAGTATATATATGATCAAATTTCCTAATTGCAGAATCTCTTGGTGAAGGTATGTGCTGAATAAGCATATCAAGGAAACCTGAAGCTGAACCAAAAACAGATCTGCAAGCCAGCCTTAGCAAAGGTCTGACATTCAGTCTATAGGCAGCGTTACTTAGGGTAACACCAAGTTCCGCAAGCATTGTATCCACACTCTTTTTATGCTTCCCAATCACTTGGCTATATATGTTGTAAAGTGGCTCCAACACAAACTCGACGAAAGATCGTTCTCCACCACCCACAGGAGGTTTCTTTTTTAATGCTCTGGTATTGGGATTATAATAGTAGTCACTCCAAAGGTGGGAAGCAAATTTATTAGCTTCCAAGGGAACTCCACCAAGAGTTTCCAAACCCAATGATAGTGGAGAAACATTCAATAGCACAATGTTACTGACATCTCTAGCCAAAACACCAGCCTGAACAGCAGCTCCAAGGGGAACCACTTCATCTGAATTAACAGTCACATTCGAGTCCTTTCTAATCAGCTTCTTTACAAGCTCCTGAACAACAGGAATACATGTTGATCCACCAATAAGAATCACCTCATCAATATCCTTAATTGAGAGCTTTTCATCCCTCAATGAATTTTCCACAGGTGTCCTAAGTCTGTCAAGAAGATCTGAAAATAAGTCTTCCAATTTAGCCCTTGTAAGAGTGGTCTCAATATGTTTGGGCTCATCTGCTGTGGCAGTTATGAATAGCAAACTCATGTTTGTTTGAGTCAATGATGAAGGCTCCATTTTAGCCTTCTCAGCTGTATGGGTAAGACGCTGAAGAGCTTGTTTGTCTTTCAAAAGTTCAATATTGGATTCATTGGTGAACATTACCAATTTGTAGCCATTGTTGTATAAGCTTTGCAATTTATCAGGAATTACGGGATACATGAGGGACCAAGCATTAGGACCTGTTATATTCACAGCAGTTTTCGCAAGACACCCATCAAAATCAAATGCAGCGATTTTACTTGAATCTTGCAAACCATCATCCTATTCAAGAAAAATGACTGTCTGGAATGCCTTCCAGTTAGGCAAAACAAAAGGGCAGCATCCTTGTATGTACTCTTGACATCAGAAACCAAAAAGTTGACATTAACCCCAGATTTAACATCAGAGGTTGATAATTTTATTTTCTTTGAACCACTTTCTTCAGTATCTTGCTTTTCATTTTGTATGTCTTCCGTTACTTCACCAACTGTGCAGAAAAACGGAGCTCTCGCCTCTTCAGGCTTGTCCTGTCCAGCAAATAACTTCGTGAGAGCTTCTTGGTCACCTCTCTTCAAGGAGGAAAAACCAGTAATGCTCTTAGGATCAGAGTTAGAGGAGGATATAGGGAAGCAACTGAGGTGGTTCCATTTGGTAATGTCCAAGCGTCTCGCCATGTCCCTCGAGACCAATCCCAGTCTTAGGGTTTTGGATTGTATGGCTTCAGAGCATGTCTTGCACATAGAACGGTTCGACTTCGCATACTCCGCGACAACCTTGGGCGTCTCCATTGACAAGTTTTGAAATGAGAGAGAACAAACATTCACAGAAACGACGAAAATAGGACGAGAGGCGTTCAACAAGAAGACGTCAACAATTTCAGCTTCGGCATCCTCTTTCTCTCTCTCCCTTGTTTTGTCCATAGCTTTCTTCTCAATATCATCATCTTCATTATCCGAATTAGAATCCAAATCCGAACCAGATTCCAAACCTAAAGCTTTCTCTTCGTTGTCGGCTTCGTCGTTGCTTCCTTGTAGGAAATCGTCGGCTAACTGACTAGTACCGATAGCTTCCACAGTCTCAGCCTGCTCAACGGAACCTAATAAATCTCCCGGAGTTTCATCAGAATGCACTGCAAGTCCTTTGAGTTGCTCAATTTCTTCAGCATCGTCGACTTCATATGGTTGAAGCTCTGCGTGAATGACGTCGGCAATATCCTCTTTGGCGGAATTAGGTTTGAGAAGACCTTGTATAACGAACTCTTTGCGTTTGAGAGCGATTGCTTTGTCTATTTCCCCAAAAAAATCCACTTGAGAGGATTCAATAGATGAAGCTTCGTCAGAAACGTCATCGGCATCTTTGATTACGGCGAGGTAAGTGGCTTGGTTGTTTTTAAAATCCTCTTCATCATCTGGTACAAGGAGAGAGTTCTCAGTATTTATAGTCTTGAAATTGAACCTACTGTCGAGGAGATGGGCGATGTTGACGTTTTCGGGGTCGTCGTATAGGTGAACATCGGTGCCAATCCGGGATACCACCGTTGATGCTTTGAAATAAGGAGCAAATGTTTGATATCTGATTTCTTTTGATTTTTTTGAGTTTTTCTTGAAAGAGCAATGAGACACTTGTAAATGTTTTCCAAAATTTGTTCTAATTATGTTTGAGGTTTTCGTAGGTTGTGGATGGTGATGATACTTATTGTAGTAGCATGAATATGGGTTAGGTGGAGGAGGTGTATACCCATGATTAAAATGCAAATATGGTGATGATGTTGGAACATATGGATTTGTGTAATAGGATGAGAAAAGTTCCCATGGAAAGGATGGAAATGAAGGTGTAATAGGAGTTGTGAAAGAGGGGTTTGTGGGATAGGTAGGAGGAATGCTCCATTGATGAGATGAAGGTGTAAGATAAGGGTAATCCATAGGAGGATTTGAGTACATGATGGAAGCACCAATTGTCAGGAAGCAATATTGGGACCCTAACAAAATTAGAGAACGACTAATAAAAGCTGGAAAATAAAAGAAGATAAAAACTAAGGAATAAAGATAAACTTCATTGATTTCTTTGATTGATCTTCACTATCTCAATAAGAGTACATATATAGTGATAACAATAGTGAGTAGTAAAATAAAGGCCCAATAACTAAAAGACCAACTAAATAATATCTAAGACAAGCCCAACTAACATAAATTATTTTAAATAACTTAAAGCTCACTTTCATACTCTATCACAACCGCTTATGGATATGTTATTTCTATAACAAAGATAAAATAAATTTAAATTGTTTTCATATAAGTTATTTTGGAGGGCTTATGAAAGTAAGCTAAAAACAGCTGATAAGTTGTTTTCATAAGTTCTCTAAAACTGTCTCACAAGTTCTTATTGAAGTAGATAAGCTCAAATAAATCAATCCAAGCAAACCATTACGCCCTTGTAAATATCATAGCTGAAAATGATCCGGATGGAAAGTAAAAATATAAAATTAAATAAATGAATCATATCATATTTATTCAGAGACGTAAAAGAGTGACCCCAATTAAACTTGCCAAGCACCAGATTTGCTGTTTCTTCTTCTCCACTGCAAGACCATAGCAAAGAACCTTAACCCAAATGTTTTCATTTCAACAACCCAGCATCAAAGAATGAATGATTCAATATATATGCTGCCAACTGCAAAGTCAATTGGGCTTAAATTTTTGTTCCATTTTAAAATACATTGGTGATTGATAGCTTGATCTGTTTCGCACAGTGTTCTTTTGTTCAGGCTTCCCTTGCTTGGCTATTATTTGACAATTCTGGAACACGGCCGTGGCATATCCAAAGATGAAATTCACTGTGCCAACGATTGTGCACTCTATGTAGAATTGGCGATTGCTGTGGGGATATAGGCTATCTTGATAGCCGAATATCCCACATCTGTAAAACACAGAGACATCAGAGTCTGATCTTAATGCCACTGCTTGGTGCTTCTTTGGACTTGCAGTGTTTCGAAATGAAATGTCACGTGCAATGAACCCTCTACCATTTACAGCTGCATAGGAAAATGAAAATTAAGTTAAGAGAATTTGGTCAGAGTTGCGTTTCCCTTATTATTTTTTCTCATAACAGCCTCAACAGATTTCCGGTATTTTTGAAGGCCAGAACCATATGAACTTGAAAGACCCTTTGCCTTGAAGAAGCTTATTCTAGATAGTAAAACCTGCATTAAGAAGGTTTATTTTGAAATGAGGCTAAAGTATTCATTTTGAACTACAAAAAGAAACATAACAGTGAGTATAATTTTCTTATAATTAAAATCAATAAAGAACTAAACATTATCAAATAATGACTTCAATTATGTTGAGGAAAAAGTTGTACTATTAAGAAAACACATATGACTTACTTTTAACCTATCCTAAAGTTCAACCTTTGTCTATAACTAAAATGTATTAAGGGAGTTTTCGCCTTTTTATGAAGATGAATCGAACTCTCGCACACTGTTAGTATCATGAATCATGATGTCCAATAGTTCCAGCGAGGTAAAGCAAAGCCACAATGAATATTTTAAACTGTAATTTATAAAGTCGACAAAGAAAGTTGTTAAATGATTTTGTTTTCTTGGCTTACCAGACGCACGTTTCTAATTTTAAGCTCAATCTCTTTCCACGCAAAGCTGCAGAAAATTGAACTGTTGTTAGATCAGTATAATCATAGTGCATAAAGTGAAGAAAATAGATCATAGAGAGTAGGTTACCCCATGGCAAGAAGTGTAAAAGTCCAAGATATGGTAGCAAGTGAAGCTGCAGATGGTAGGCTCTTAGCAGTCCACGAACATATATGATTGATTCCAGAAATTGCTGATACAATACAACTATAGGGATCAAACAGAGCAAATATTTCTGACTATGTGCTTTGGTATAAAGTACATAAGCAATGATATAGATTATACAAATTCATGAAATGTTAAAAGCTAAAATAACATAGTATTCTATACACCTAAAGCCTTCCATCTTCATCATCCTATTTTCCAGTGCCACAACCTACAAAAAAAACTGTTATATGCACAACTAAAACAAACATGTTCAGATCTCAACTTTCAGATAAATAAAAGCCAAGTAACATGCCTCAGTACCATGTGCCAAACCGAATTGTATCCATCAAGCCATATCCATAACGTTGTCGACAACCTAAAACCGTATCAGTTAATAATTCATCATCTAATACAGTCCCAGTTCAACGTTATTCAGAGTAATTCGGTTCACAATGCAGACTTGAGCAAGTTGGCGCAGCCGAGGACGACACGTTTGGTGTACCGGGGAATGGAACTTATGTCAAACAGGCTACAGGTGATACTGTTGCAACTGGAACTAAAAAAAAATCTCCGTGCCAGTGAATCTAGAAAATGAACCAGTTCAAAGGTCCAAGAGCTCATCGACGATCCATTACCTAAACCTGCATTGGTAAGGGTGTTACAAGTTCTCCTACTAACAGAAAATCAGAAATAACTACCATTCAACATCTAACCTCATCTCTTTTTTTACCTCACACTAATCCATTAACCTCACAGTGACTAACTTTTGAAACTAACATTAGTTGTATCACTATCGGTACTCTCAAAGTAGATACATCATACCGGTACCCTCAAAGTAGATACATCATACCGGTATCACTAACTTTTGAAACTAACATTTACGCGCATTTATTCGTAATTGCAAATGCACTATTATAATTTGAGAGAAATGGTTCTGCACCTTTTGCAAGCAATTTATTACCTACTGTAGAATGCGGGATAAACACGTGGAACCAGACATCGTTACTCAGATTTTTCTGGTAGGTTGTTATGGAAAAGCTAGCATGGTTGAATGTGTGAAAAAGATAGATAGGCTATTAGAATAGATTTCTTTTACCACAATACCCCTTTTTTTAAATTATAATACCACAATGCCACATATTGAAAATAAAACACCAAAATGCCACTTTTTTTCCATCATTTCGGCCAGGGGTTGGACGAAAAAGTGAAATTTTTTCCCCAGTTGGGGTTCGGCCAGGGGTTGGCCGACCCTTAACTGGGTCTTTTTTTTTCTGTTTTTTTTGTTTTAATTGTTTTAATTGACTTTTTAATTATAATAATTGTTTTTTTAATATATTTAATGATTAAAATATTAAAAATAAAAAAACGATGAGGAACTCACTGAAAATTAACGCTCGTTGAAATCAACCACTCGTTGAACTCACTGATGAGGAACTACTTGATAATTTACCGCCTTTAACTGCGGAACAACTGGCTTTCTATGCGGCCGCCGATTCGTCGCATCAAAACGATGATCTTTCAAGCTACGATTCTCCATAAAGGCAACCTCCACCAAACGATGACAGACCGTTAGACAAGGGTATGCGACCAAAGAAACCCACCATATGTCACACAGGGGGTCATAAAGTCCAACAAAAGGCAAAACAAAAAAAATAGGCTTTTTTTCCTTGTAAATCGTTTATGTCTTGAATAAAAAAATTATTAGTATATTTATTTTTTTAATTATTAAAATTTTAATTTTTTAATATATTTTAATCATTAAATATATTAAAAAAAATTATTATAATTAAAACAATTAAAACAAAAAAAACAAAAAATAAAATCATTAGATTACGTGGTAAAAAAAGCCTATTAAAATCATTTGAGGTTTTATTTTCAATACGTGGCATTGTGGTATTATAATTTCAAAAAAGGGGTACCGTGGTAAAAAAATCATTAGAATACGGAGAGGTTGAACGGAGTGAGTCGTTGTTCATGGCTATTAAAGCTGCCTATAAACTCTGCAATAGGGATGTTGATATGAGATTCACGTTCGACTCGGAAGAATACTCTGAAGTTGAAAGTGAATATTCTGAAGCTGAAAGTGATTATTCTGAATATGACATTAGAAGTGAAACTGAATAGGACTCTAATTTTGATTGAGATTCTCCAGGTTTGTAAAATCAGTGTCCTGTAATCAAGCAAAATCAACACCGATTATATACCAGTTGATAGATAGATGCTATGAGAAATGTTGAAATGATTTTACTCTTTAATGCATCTCAATTTTTCATTTCCTAAAAAATGTTGCATTTTGATAAAATTGGCAAGAGTATAAGACAATTCCAGAGCAAGCATCACCCGAATTTTAGCACAGTTAAATGAGCCAAAAGAATAAAAAAAATTCACTTACAGTCTGAGAAGCTAGATTCCCTCTTCCGTGTGAGTCAACACCATCAAACCTGAAACAACAAACACTAAATCAAAATCAAAATCAAACCTGTCTGATACTCAATAATATCAATGAAAAAGAGAGGGAGAAGAAAGAAGAAGAGGGAGAATGGAAAAGGAGAGGGAGAAAGAAGATGGAAGCAGAAGTCGTATAGAAGAAAAATCAATCGGTAGTGTGAAGCTAATGATGCAAAAGGAGACCGCGTTACTGAGTTGATGTTGAATTCGACTTGTCGTGTTTGTTGCGATTTCGTCGAAATTGCGGATCGGTTACCACAACCAGGAAATTTAGAGCGGTGTGATATTATAGAAGAAAAATAATTAGAACATGCTATAAATATCAAAATGATTATTGAGAATGAAGCATTTACAAACTCTTCATTACATAACTGCTGCATAGTGGAAGGTGGAGGGAAACAAACACAACGTCTGCATAGTGGAAGGTGGAGGGAGAGAAGTTGAGAAATCGATAGTGTTGGAAATCAAAGCTTGTTTCTGAAGAACGTTTCCCTCAATTTTTTTTACAATCAATATGATATATTTTTTATTTAAAAATTAAAATTAAATTAAAACATCTTAAAAAATAGTTTTACTTGAATTGGTTAGAAACCGAAATTAATTTAAGTTAAGAAATATGGTATTTATTGTAGTAGAGTTGTTAGAAATAGCAACACATCAATAAAACTTTGTCCATAATAACACCTAGCTAGAAATTTTTAAACTATCACTATTCTATTAATTTAGTTCATAAACCATTCAAGTCTACTATAAAAAATTTAAACAAATATGTTATCCGACTATTTAATTCATCTAAACAACTAAATAATTAGATAAAATAGCAATTTAAAAACATTTTAATTGATTTTAGTAGTTTATGATTACATTGACTAAAAAATAACAACTTAGAAAAACAATTCTCTTTGATTCTCTTTATAAATAATTACACAATTTTCTTAATAAAATTCATTTTAATCTCACTCAATACCCATTCTCCATTATACTTCATTTAAATCTCACCCATATATCTTTGTGTTTATGCTATTTATATTTCATATCAATGACATTTTTTTTTTCTCATGCCATTGAATCTCACACTTAACTCCCTTATTATGCTATTTCATCTCAATCACAATATTTTATTTTTCATGTCATTTTATTTTTCATGTCATTCGTAAAATATTTTATTTGTAGGTACTTTGACATTAAAAGATGCATTTTTTATAATGCTATTGTTGAAAAAGCTTAAATTTAAAGGTTTGTTTTAATACAATTCAAACTTTTATTTACTTCTTCTATTGTTTATTTCTATTTTAAAATTTTACTTCATTTTTTATTTGAAACATTTATGAATTTTTTGTTTTTATCAAATTTGTCTTTATTTTTTTGTCAAATTTGTCATTATTTGTTTAATTATTATTTATCTTGGTGATCAAAAAGCATTTACAAACTTTATATTTTTTGGTATTTATCTTAGAGATAAAAAAACAATTACAAACTTTATCTTTTAACCAAAAAAAAAAACTCATGATATAATATGTCCACTATTTAACATATTTAACGTTTTTAATTTCTTATATATAAAAAAAAAATTAGTTGCACTAATTATATTAATTTTATTTTTCAATACCATTAAATCAGGTTATTCTAAATATATTTCTTTTTATCATGGATTACAACAATTAACATTTTTTTCAATTAATTAAATTTGTACATTTTTTTTTTGAATCAATAAAATTTTATTATAATTCAAAAAACAAGTTTAAGTACAAATGGTGATCAAAACTGATCCAACCAAAACAAGGTATACTATCTCTATATCAAAAGCTTTGCTATACTATCTCTATACTTCCTATAATGCCATCCTCTATGCAAGATAGCTTCCTGTATACTATGCACAACTTTGTCAACAGGCTGTGGAGTGCCAAAGCATGCATCATTTCGAAGCTTCCAGCATTGGTAAAGGGTTTCAGCCGCAGCCATCTTCAGCAAGTTTCCTTTCATTCCTTTGCCTCTAGCACTAAGAATGAGCCATTTTAACTCCTGTGTCTAGTCCAATGGTGTGTGAACAATATTGAGCCATTTCAAAGTATCAGTCCAAATGGCCTTCATCACATTGCATCTATAGAATAGGTGGTCTAAAGTCTCAGCTTCACTGCAAAAACAACATTGAGTATCTTGAATAATTCCAAATTTTGCTAATCTGTCTTTTGTGGCAAGACGTCTATGGCATGCAAGCCATAAGCAGAACAGCGCCCTAGGTCTAGCTCTGTTGCCTGCAATAACAACAAACCAGTCCACTGTTTGGTGATGCTGCATAAGTTCCTTATAAATTTTTCCCATTTTGAACATATCAGATGAAAGCATCTGCTGCCAACTGTTACTGCAGTCTGCTATTTTCAGTCTAGCCTTCATCATGCCTTTGATAATCCAGGTTGAGTCTTGTTTTACCTCCATGGTCATCAGGTCCTGCCCCTTAATGTAATATGTGTGCAGCCAGAGCACCCACAAGCTATCAGTCTTTTTCCTCAAATCCCATAGAAGTCTCAACATGGCAATATTGTTCCAGCATTCCAGATCAATGATGTTCAGTCCACCTTTGGTTTTTGGCTTACAAACCTCTTTCCAAGCAATTGGACTCTTTCTACTCAAAGCACTCCCTCCAGTCCAGATAAACACCCTGCAAATGCAATTGATTTTCTTAAGCACACCCTTAGGTATTGGGAAACATTGGAGCCAGTAATTTACAACAGCAAAGCTCACAGCATTTACAAGTTGGACCCTCCCTGCATAGCTTAAAAGTTTGGTGCTCCAGTGATGGACTTTGCTCAAGATTTCGTCAATAAGGGGCAAGTAGTAATTAAGGGAGAGTTTCTTACTTGACAAAGGTACACCAAGGTATCTAAAGGGTAGCTGGCCAACATTAAAGCCTGTAATGTTCATGATTTGGTCCCTGGTTTCTTCATCCACAGCCCCCATGTACACAAAACACTTAGCTGGGTTTATAACCAATCCAGTGGAGCCAGAAAAACTCTGCAGGGTAGCCATCAGTAATTCAACAGATCTCACATCCCCTCTTGAGAAGAGGAGGATGTCATAAGCAAATGTGAGATGAGTGAGGTTAAGCTTCTTACATTTGGCATGATGTTTGAAGTTGGGATTCTCTTGAAGTTTGTTTAAGAGCCTACTCATATACTCCATGACAAGAACAAAGAGGAGGGGGGAGATAGGGTCTCCCTGCCTAATGCGTCTCTCAGCCTTCATTAGTTTTGAGTGCTCTCCATTGATGTTGAACTTGTAGGAAACAGTACAGACTCCATTCATAATCCAAGTAATAAACTGGTCAGGAAAACCAAGCTCTTTCAATATGGTTTTGAGGGCCTGCCAGTTAAGCATGTCATATGCTTTTTGGAGGTCAAGCTGGATCATATTTCTAGGGGTGCCTTGCTTTCTTGAGTATCCTTTGATTAGCTCATGAGCCAAAAGGATATGCTTGTGTATTTGTTGCCCAGGTATGAAGGCTGCCTGGGTTTTACTAACAATTTCACCAATGACTTTAGCCATTCTTGAGGTTAGGATCTTAGAATACACCTTATAAACCACAGTACAACAAGCTATAGGTCTATAGTCTTTAAGATTTTTTGCCTTAGGGAATTTAGGGATCAAAGTGACCAGGGTACTATTGAATCCCTTGAACATAGTTTGAGTGCTAAACCAGTATCTGATTGTACTAATAAGATCATTTTTCACAGTGTGCCAGCAACTTTTAAAGAATTTAGCACTGTATCCATCAAGGCCAGGGCTTTTATTATCTCCCATGTTATGCAAAGCATCATAGATTTCTTTCTCACTAACAGGATTAATCAGCTGCTGCCTCTGCTCATAGTTCAGACAGACCCCCTCCCTCATGACTTGGAGGTTGACTTGATTTAGGGTTCTCCCCTCCTTTCCCATCAGATTACCATAGTACTTGAGGATCATGTCCTCAACACCCTCCTTGTTATTCACAACTGAGCCATCTTCAAGTGTTACTTTGATCATTCTTTTGGAGTTAGTCCTGGACTTCAAGGAAGCATGGAAGAACTGGTTGTTTCCATCTCCTAATTTAATCCAGTCTACCTTGGACTTTTGCTGCAAAACTTTTTCCTCAAGCTCCTGCCACCTGACAATTTCTCCAGTCTTTTCCTTGACTCTCTGAATCAGGGTAGCATTCATAAGGTCCATAGCCAGATTCTGCTGAGCCTCTTTTAAATCATCTCTAGCTGCACATATGTTTCTCTGAATATCAGTGAGGGGTTTGCTCATCTGTCTCAGCATTGGTCGCAATCTCTTGAGTTTTTCCCACAGGACATAGGGAGGGCTGCCCCTAATAGGTAAGTTCCAGCTCTTAGCAACCTCCTCCTGAAAACCTTCCAGTTCAGTAGTACAGTTGATGAACTTAAACTGACTTCTTTTAGGCCTATGGGAATTCTGACTTGTGAGATGGAGCATCACATGGTCAGAAACTCCTGGTGGCAAGTGATTAAGCTGCAGGTCAAGGTTTAGGAACCAGGCAGAGTTACCAAGAATTCGATCAATTCTGGAATAAATGGGATCATGTTCATGTTTGTTGTGCCAAGTATAATACTCTCCTTGATTCTCCATTTCTGCCAGATCACAAGTGTCCATCATACCCTGTAGATCACAAAATTCAGAAGCTGCTACCATTCTCCCACCAATGCGGTCCTTGCTTCTAAGGACATTATTGAAGTCCCCTACAACACACCAAGGCTCATTCCTGTGGCCAGTCAGGCTAGCTATATCACACCAAAGCTGTTTCCTTTTGTCCAAGGTATTGTGAGCATACACAGCTGTAATTATATTTATTTTTTAAAATTTTCACAATTATATCTTAAATATTTGATTATTTCATAAATTATATTCATTTTTCAAAAATTTCACAATTATATCTTAAATATTTGATTATTCCATAAATTATATTCATTTTTCAAAAAATATTATTAATTATAGTGTCCTTCATTTGTTTTTCAATTTTTTATTAAATTTTATTTATGTTTATTTTGTAGTTATTAACTTTGTTGATAGTTAAGATGTATAGGATTAAATTGTATCATATTTTATAGTATAAAATTTTAGTATCTAAAATGTTAATAAATTATGATGAGTTTTTTTTAATTTTATTTTTTAATTTTATTATTTAATTTTAATAATTTAGACTAACATTAATTTTTTTTTGATTTTATAATTTTACATCTTTTTGTTTATATAATACTTTAATTTCATAAATGATTTCTTAAATAAAATATTCATAGTAATATATTCTAAATTATTTATAAATTTTAATAAAAATTGTAAATAATAATTACATAACTTATCCGTGCATGGTGGTGTAGAAAGATAGTTTTTACTAAAATATTAAACATAAATAAAATTAAATAATTATAAAAGTTAGTGGGAGAAAATTAAAAGTTAGTGGAAGAAAGTTAATTTTTACAAAATAATTAATAAAATAAAAACGTATAATTATTTAAATAACTTTAGTTTTGGGGCCAAGAATTACTTAAGAGATTTAATAATTTTTATATATAAGATTTATTATTATTTTTAATAATTTATTATTATTAATAATATAATTTAATAAATGAATTTTATTATTGTAATTAATAAATTTAATTCATTAAAAAAGTTTCAGAAAAAAAAAATTAAAAAAGTTGTCTATAATTCAAAGAGAAACACAAGCTTATAAAAAAGAAGAGAAACATAAGCTTATAAAAAAAAGAAGAGAAACATAAAATAAGAGAGAGGAATCATATTTTGTTTATCGGCTTACATCGTTTCAGTGATGCAAACAATGGAATTTCTTGGTAAGATTGATTCGTGTACCGAAAAAGTTATCACGACCAAGAAGCAACTTTGTCAAATGGAATACGGGTCGGCCAAACAGAGCCAAAGATTTTCACTAAATATATATCGAAAGAAGTAGTGAAGACTGAAGAGTATACTTTGAGTAACCATGGCGTTTAGAACATGTTTTGTTACAATAACATTGTTCGTGATTATTAAGACTCAAATGTGTCTGTCTGAGAATGAGATCAACAGACATAGCTTCCCAAAGGGCTTTGTTTTCGGAACTGCTTCTTCAGCTTTTCAGGTTTGTTTGTATATTATAAATAGCGACATTATAGTGCCCTAAACAACGAAGCTGGAATAGCTCAGTTGGTTAGAGCGTGTGGCTGTTAACCACAAGGTCGGAGGTTCAACCCCTCCTTCTAGCGTCTTTTTATTTCATTTTTTTCATGCTTATTTTTACATGGATGTGATTGTAGTATGAAGGTGCAGTGAAAGAAGATGGAAGGGGGCCATCTATTTGGGATACTTTTTCACATTCTGGTAAACTTTTCCAAACCCTAAAAATAATTATATGAATGATTTTACAAATAGTTATATATGCTTCTTTGTGAAGTGGCTGAAATATTTTTTTCCATTTTGTGACAGCAAAAATAGAAGGTAACAGCAATGCTGATGTTGCAGTGGATCAGTATCATAGATATCAAGTAATCATAACTTTACTTAATGGCTAAACAATTTAAACAAATTAACCCTTCACTTGTTTTTTGTACAAATTTTCTAATTAAAATCTACTATAACTACTAGGGAGACACAGAACTCATGAAGGACATGGGAATGGATGCTTATAGGTTTTCAATTTCTTGGACTCGCATTTTTCCCGGTAACATTTCTTAACAACAACCTTCTATTCTATTGTATATTATCTGTCATCATCATCAATCAACTATGAAAACCATGATTATTCTTCACATTGTGACTATGGATTATATAATGTGTTAGATGGATCTGGGTTGCTCAATCAAGCAGGAGTTGATCACTACAACAAACTCATTGATGCTTTACTGGCCAAAGGTAAACTTAGGCAAAATACATAGCGTGCAACGCGGGATTTTGCGCATACTCAAAATTTGGCACGGGTAAATTGTGACAAAATAGGTCCCCATTAGTTTTGTCTAGCTAACCTACCTAGAGTCTCCAAAAATATAAGACGACACTGACTCTTTACCAAAACTTGGATTATTTTCATTATTGACATGCATGCATAATTTTGAAAAATCTGTAGGAATTGAACCATATGTGACTCTCTATCACTGGGACCTACCCCAAACTTTGGAAGACAAGTACACAGGATGGCTTAGCCCTTTGATCATGTATGAAATTTCATATTAATTACTACCTTGATAATGTTTATTAGTATTACAATTACAATATAAATCTTTAGTATTTTTTTTGCAACAGAAAAGACTTTGCAGCATATGCTGAGACATGCTTTGAGAAATTCGGAGACAGAGTGAAACACTGGATCACATTCAATGAGCCTCATACATTTGCTATGATGGGGTATGATATTGGACAACATGCACCCGGAAGATGCTCAATTCTTCTTCACACGCTTTGCAGAACTGGAAACTCTGCTACTGAACCTTATATTGTGGCTCATAATGTTCTTCTTTCTCATGCTATGGTAGCAGATATTTACAGGAAAAAATATCAGGTAATGTCATAAAAGTATCTTAAAGAAAAAAAGTTAGGAGAGCTAAAATAGTGGTGTTGTGGTGTTGTTTCTTCCGCAGAAAATTCAAGGTGGATTTGTAGGTATATCTTTGGATGCAATTTGGTTTGAGTCAGCAACCAATTCTAAAGAAGACATCGAAGCAACTCAAAGAGCCCTGGATTTTACCCTTGGCTGGTAATAATGCTTTTGTTGACTCTTGAAATTATATGTCATGTATTTTTTTTTCTGTAGACGAATAACCACTAGAAACTCGCACACAAACGTGAGTACCAGGGTTCGAACTCTGATGATGACGTCTAACCAAACAATATCGGCTTCAGCCTGTTGGCATAGGATTTGTGGACTTCACAAGCATATCTATATGCTATAATTATAACTGTATTGATAACTAAAGTTGTTATGTATCTTCCTTCACAGGT
The DNA here is from genome assembly GCF_029867415.1 of Vicia villosa. Classification (NCBI taxonomy): domain Eukaryota; kingdom Viridiplantae; phylum Streptophyta; class Magnoliopsida; order Fabales; family Fabaceae; genus Vicia; species Vicia villosa. The sequence goes on along the minus strand of NC_081181.1, from coordinate 102,322,860 downwards.
TCCTTGACCCATTGATTTTCGGAGATTATCCCAATTCAATGAAAAGTAGAGTAGGGACAAGGCTACCAAAATTTTCTAAATCTCAAGCTAGTCTTGTTAAGGGCTCATTAGATTTTGTTGGCATCAACCATTACACTACATTTTATGCAATGCACAATGCTTCTAATTTACTTGAGGATGCGCTTAATGACTACATTGCAGACGCCGGAGTTTTTACCGTTCGTAAGATAAAATATCATACTCTTAACTTGCTAAACAATCCCTTCAATTTTCCTGCTTATTTATAGTTTGCTTAATGAAATTACCCCAAAATGATTATTTAATTTTTGTGTGTGTTTTTGACTCCTTCAGCTTTCAATGGTACTGAGATTATTGGAGAAAAGGTATGTTATATTAGAAAGTAGAATTGTTTGCTTACTAACTTGAGATCTAGTGCTTAATTTGTACTCATACAAGTACATTGTAATTTATGAATTAAGACTAAAATTTAAACTGTGATTTGCAGGCAAATTCTCTATGGTTGTATATAGTACCACAAGGGATGAGAAGCATAATGAATTACATTAAACAGAAGTATGAGAATCCTCTAGTCATTATAACTGAAAATGGTAATCTTTAAAATTGACAAATTTGAGTTTTATTTGCCTCTTGTTAAAATTTTCATGTTCAATGTTGGTATTCAAAAGTATTCAGTGAAATTTCACAATGGCAGAGTTTTAGAACTATTCAATAAATTTTTATAAAATAGGATTAGGATCCTTATGGAACTCAGAAAATAACTGATAAAACAGTAAAAAATAGAAAAGAATTATAAGAGAGTTGGATATAAAAGATGATTATTGAATTAATTGGATAGACAATTTACAAATGCACCCATCAAAGTGATAACTCCCCCACTACCTTTCGGCTCATAAGATACAACACCTACTCTTTCAAGTATTGGATAAGGGTCCAAATTATCTTGAGAAACCTTTTGATTAATCCTTCTTGCAACTGTTTGTTGTCGATGAGGTCTCAAATTCAGAAATACCCATTCTCCCACTTCGAAGGCACAATCTTTCCTTTTTTTTTGTTTGCATAACGCTTCATCTAAGTCCACTTACTCTGCTGCCACCGCTTCTGTTAGATAATTGGTATGATAATCTTGGATATCTTCAAGAATCGTGTTTGTTCACTTTCCGAACAAAGTATTTCGACCCTATTCTTTGTCTGGGTTCACGAAATCTTTGCGGGGATAATTCTTGAAGAACAATCTGTTTCTGACAATGGAGAACAGATCAGAATGTAGAGAGGAAGTATGTAATTTCATATTCCAAATCGAGACCAAAAGACTCCTTATATAGGAGACCAATAATAGTAACGAACAGACACACCTTTTCGGAAACAGTTATGTCTGTTGGAACGGGTGCAACTATTCAAACGAATCGTTATGTCCGTTGGGAACGGGTGCAACTATTCAAACGAAACGTTATGTCCGTTGGGAAAGGGTGCAACTATTTAAACGAATTGTTACGCCCCTTGGAACCCGGTTTCTATTATTCATATTCAATTACACGTTTGGCTCGACGAGCGTGCACTCCGCACTACCCTAACTCGTTTCAAACTTAACGTATAATTGCTTTGGCCTAAAGTAAATCACATTACTACCAAAATACATTGATGATACTAAAATCACCAACAAACTCCCCCCATTTTAGTATAATCCTTGATTTACTTTCAGGTATAACGATCAAACAAATGCATAGAAGAAAATGTCTTACGATTGAATTTTCATCTTAGTACAAATACACATTCTAAATATTCGAAAATCGGGGTGTCACAATGATTGAACCCGTCAATCCATTTGAATATCTAAAGATATAGTACACATATGTTTCTTACAATACTCTACTATTCATACTTGACACTTTACAAGCCATGTGTCCTTATCCATTAATAAGCATATAGGAAGCCAAGTCCAAGCTTCTTGAAGCGGCAAAACTTCATGCTCACATAGGTGATCCTTTTAATCTTGCACCTGCATTTGCAATTTTTCAAAAGAACCATTAAGAAGATATACTTCAACCTAGCCATCACTTGCAGGTCTGAGCACATACCTTGGGAAGATAAACACAATTGCTCCAATCTTTAACTATGATCTTTCCACATTGAATTCTGCTTCTAACGTTGTATTAGAAGGGAATTGGGTATACCATAACTAATAGATTTAAATGGACTTTAATCCCATCCCAATTACCGACTTCTTCACTAAGTCTCTTGCTAACCCCTTCGTCAAGTGGTCAGCTAAGTTTTGTTGCGACCGAACAAACTCAATAGATATCACCCCATTCATGATTAATTCCCTAATCATACTATGTCTAATACCCAAATGTCTAGACTTTCCATTGTATATTTGACTATACGCTTTAGCCAGTGTGGCACTGCTATCACAACGGATAGAAATTGGTGATATCGGTTTAGGCCATATCGGAATCTCATATACCAAGTTCCTTAGCCATTCTGCTTCTTTACCAGCAGCAGCCAATGCTACAAACTCAGATTCCATTGTGGAACTAGTTATACATGTTTGCTTTTTGGAAGCCCATGAGATGGCACCTCCCCCAAGCAAGAACACCCATCCACTTGTAGAGGATGAATCTTCAACATTATTTATCCAACTAGCATCCGTATAACCTTCTAACACCGAAGGAAATCCCATATATGACAATCCATAATTCATAGTACCCTTTAAGTACTTGAATACCCTAGTTATTGCATGCCAATGATGTCTACTAGGATTACTAGTAAATCTGCTCAACTTTCCAACCGCATAAGCAATATCCGATCTAGTGCTAATCATAGCATACATCAAAGAGCCTATAGCTCTTGAGTATTCGAGTTGATCCATAGGTTTACCTGTATTTGGCATAAGCTTTTCTCCTGGATCCATGGGAGTCCTTACTGGAGAACAATTTTCATAATTGAACTTCATGAGTATTTTCTCAATGTAATGAGATTGCGTAATTACAATCCCCTTATTCTCCCGTTTAATCTTAATACCAAGAATAACGTCCGCTTCTCCCATATCTTTCACGGAGAACTTTGACGATAAGAAATTCTTTGTTTTATCAACTTGATTTTGGTCGGTGCCAAAGATCAACATGTCATCAACATATAGACAAAGAAATATCACAAAATTCTTACACAACTTTGTGTACAAACACTTATCACAAGAATTAGATGAAGGTTTTTAGATAATCATGCATGATGATGCAAGAAGGTTTTTAGATGAAGTGAGAGATAAAATTATGAGCAATTTAAAATAAATAGTATGAATTGCAATGAGTACCTTAGTTATGTTCACTTCTCTCAAATCTTCTCTTGAACTTCTATGTTCAACCTTCTTGATCAACTACATGATTGATGTGCATGACACTTTTGATCACTTTCTTCTTTGATAACCTTTGTCTTCATCAAAACTAAATATAAGATGTATTTTTCACAATCTCCCCCTTTTTGATGATGACAAACTCTTTAAATTCTTGTTTTGATAAGATTGAAAATTCTCCCCCTAACTTGTGTGTCTCCCCTTTAGTTTGTGTGAATTTCAAATTCTTTATCCTCCGTGATAAAGCTCTCAAAATTCCACATCTCGAGATTCAATAGTTACATTAGACTCTAAATCAGAAGTCTATATATGTCATGATCCATCTTAAAATGATCTTTATAAGTCTTATAATAATAAGTCTCATTGAAACATTACATTCAAATCAAAGTTATGATTTTGGAATCATAAAACTTTAATTAATTTAATCACTTTCATGATTAACAACTTTTGCTTTAATAGTAATTCTAAAATACATGAAAATGATCAACAAAATTTATGGTGTAAACCAAAATTACACATGACATTTGAATTTTTTTTTTTCTGCGGTAATTAAAATACTTACACCAATGTCATGTTAGAGAATAATTCAAATGTTGTTAGTGTACTAATAGTGTTTAATCACGAAGTACTGTAATACATTTTTTTAATTAGAAATCATATGAATAACAGGAAGTGGTTTATTTGATTCCTTACTATCATATAATATTAAGAACTTGTGATGTTAATAGCACTGCTCCTTGTTGAAACAAAACATAACATCTGTTTTTATGCTTATCCATTTATTATACTCACACCAAATTCATGAAAAGGTTTCATTCCATATCATGCGCATCAACAAAGATATGAGAAAATAAATATAATCGTTTTGATACAGTAAAGCAAATAATTAATGTCATTGCAAACCACTTATATATCATCAGCCCAAAATTATCATAACGTTACAGAGAGAGTGTATTTGAATTAAGGTTACTATTCATTATGCATTAACAATGCGAGTGTTCATTTCGTATTGAAAACCTTTAAAAATTCAACCAAATTATCTCTATATACATGTATAAATAATAAAAACTATTTCATGCATAACATATATTGTTATCGAAAAATCATAATATCCGTAAATTTTGCTTAAATGCTAACTTAAAAAAAAAAATTCAGAATCTTGATGTTATGAATTTCACAAAGCTTTAATTTCTATGAAAGAGAATAAAACGTACCCAAATCTATAATAAAGATTTTTGTTCTTGATTCATGATACGAAAGCCTCGGTTGCCATTATTTGAAATACTGAATTTATGTTGTCGATTATTGTTCTTGAAACTTGTCCAATTTTCCGAAACTTTTAGTCATCTCCTTGACGGTGCTTCCTCCTCCAGCCATGATTATCAAAATAATACTTTGTTCGTTTGTTAGATATACGGTATGATAATCCTGGATATCTTCAAGAATCGTGTTCGTTCACTTTCCGAACAAAGTATTTCGACCCTATACTTGTCTGGGTTCACGAAATCTTTGCGGGGATAATTCTTGAAGAATCAATCTGTTTCTGACAACGGAGAACAGATCAGAATGTAGAGGAAGTGTATGATTTCGTATTCCAAATCGAGACCAAAAGACTCCTTATATAGGAGACCAATAATAGTAACGAACAGACACACCTTTTCGGAAACAGTTATGTCTGTTGGAACGGGTGCAACTATTCAAACGAATCGTTATGTCCGTTGGGAACGGGTGCAACTATTCAAACGAAACGTTATGTCCGTTGGGAAAGGGTGCAACTATTTAAACGAATTGTTACGCCCCTTGGAACCCGGTTTCTATTATTCATATTCAATTACACGTTTGGCTCGACGAGCGTGCACTCCGCACTACCCTAACTCGTTTCAAACTTAACGTATAATTGCTTTGGCCTAAAGTAAATCACATTACTACCAAAATACATTGATGATACTAAAATCACCAACAGCTTCGACCCTTGTTTCGCCCTACGTAAAACTTATCAGAGCAGGTGTGACTTTCTACTATAAACAACTTCAAAGGGTGCTGTTTCCGTGGTGACATGAAATGTGGTGTTATATCATAATTCTCCCCAGTGGACCCAATGGGACCAGTTATTGGATTGTTCTTATGCAAAACGTAAATAAGATTCCAAACACCGATTGCAATTCTTCTATATGTGTGCAAAAATCCAGAACGACCATCATTTGGCGAGATGAAACTCCTTAAATAATAGAGGAATACAGCTGGATTGAGAGGAGATAACCAACCTGCCTTGATAAACTATGAAGCTCCTGCTTCAAGCTAAACCTGGCCTGGCAGTAGGGTCACGCTGCAGTTCCATCATTATTATGTTGAGGACGGGGTCATTCAACACTTCACATTGCACATGTAAATGCTGCAACTCTTGCCGGAAATGACGTCAACACGTTTAATTCTATGTATCCTAGACAGCGCCTTACTCAAATAAGCTATAGGTCTTTTCTTTTGCATCAACATTGCCCCAATTCCTCTCCGGAAGCATCGGACTCAATGCTGGTGCTTTCACCATCACCTCCATTAATTCTTCAAATGCCTTCATAGTTTTGGGTCCCCAACGGAATCCTTGCTTCTTGGTGAGTTCAGTCAGTAAGTGACTTAGCTATATTCCCATAGTTCACAACAAATTTTCCAAAATATCCGGTCAACCGCAAAATTTGCGGAACCGGCCAATCCACAATCAATCAAAACCACAATACTTACTCCCATAACTTGTCCTTCAAGTTTCAGTGTCGTTGGCGGTCCATTGTATGTCTCGTGTGCTTCAGCAACACTAAACAATCCAATAGAGTTACAATCAATAGCTTGGATTTCTTCACCTCGATGGCTATGGCCTCGTCGCCGTCGTTCTGCGTCTCATCATCCCGCAACGCCATCGATCGAAGTTGTTTCTGTCCCTTGACTCGCCGCTCCATAATCTCACAATACGACAAAGTTTTAAACCCCTGTTGCGATTTATTCCGTCGTCTCCACCGAGTTAGAGTTTGAACAAGAATTTTAGAGCTCTTTGACCAATTTTTTTAAGTGGTTGGTTATGATTATTTTTTAAGCTTTAAAATTATTTATATATATATATATATATATATATATATATATATATATATATATATATATATATATATATATATATATATATATATATATATATATATAAAGACATGATCAAATGACACAAATGTGTGAAATTTAGTAATTTGACCTGATAACTTTTTACCACATATCTTTATAACAAAATTCACCATTAAATTGAAAATTATTATGATATAGATCATGTGTATAGAATAAAACATCAATCAGAGATCATTTGATATGTGTATGAGATGCATAAAAACTATCATCTTACAAAACTTCAACAAAATCGTTAATATTGATCATTCTCTTTAACATATCAAATGATTTTCAATTGATGTTAAATTTTATGGACATGATATATATAATGTTAGCTTTCAATCCAACGGTAAATTTTGTTATATGGATATGTAGTAAAGAGTTATCAGAGGTGTCATTTGATCCTTACCCCATTTTTGAGTTCTTTGTGGGACCTATTAAGCCACGTCAGCTTGAAGCAACTCAATTAATTTTTCATTCCAATGGTGCAACTCTGAAGAACTCATATTAGGTCTCACAAATTTACTTTATAAATTAATATTTTATCCATATTAAATTTTATATTATTTAAAATAATAATTTTAATTACTTAAATTAAAATTGATATAAAATAAATAAAATTCAAATTTAACTTATAATTTAAAATGATAATTAAAATTAATCTTAAATACATGACATATAATTAAAAACAATAAAAATAAATAACATCACATAATTAATCAAACTTAAATTTCATCATCTTCATGTCCAAAACGTTTCCAAACATACTCGACTAGATCTCCTTCAAGTTGACGATGAACTTGTTTTTCACGAATACTTGCTCTTCTTTGTAGTCTTGTTGCAAGATTTGGATGAGGACCACTAAATGTTTCAGTTGTTGAGTTGTTGTTATCCACATTATCATAAGAGTAATCAAAATTACCTCCATATGTATGTCGTTCGTCTTCCACAATTATGTTGTGCAATATGATGCAGTCATATATGGTATACTTGAAGGTCTCCATGTGCCAGGCACGCGCTAGGCCACATATAATTGCAAATCGAGATTGAAGCACTCCAAATGCCCGGTCCACATATTTTCTAGCTGATTCTTGATGTTTAGCAAATAATTTTTTCTTTTCTCCCCGTGGCATTGAAATGGTCTTGACAAATGTAGTTCACTCATAATATATACCATCTGCTAAATAATACCCCATATTATATGGTGTCCCATTGATTGTATATTGCACATTTGGAGCATGTCCTTCCAAAATATCGTTAAAGACATTGGATTGGTTTAACATATTAATGTCATTGTTTGAACCTGCAATACTAAAAAAAGCATGCCAAATCCATAAGTCTTGTGATGCCATTGCTTCAAGCATGATTGTGGGCTTACCATGATCACCTCGACAATACTGTCCTTTCCATGCAACAGGACAAATTTTCCATTCCCAATGTATACAATCAATGGAACCCAACATACCTGGAAAGCTACGTGACTCTCCCATTTGTAAAAGATATTTAACATCAGTGTTGTTAGACTTTCTCAAATACTCAGCCCCAAATACACCATTCACGCGCTGAACGAATCTTTGTAAGCACTCAATTGAAGTGCTTTCACCGATTCGAACATATTCGTCTACAGAGTCAGCAGGAGACCCATACGCCAACATACGAATAACAGATGTACATTTCTGCAATGGTGAAAGACCCATTTCACCAGTTGCATCGACCCTCATTTGGAAATATTCATCATGATTTCCAAGGGCATCTACTATTCAAAGAAATACATGCCTATGCATTCTGAACCTTCTTCTGAATTGAACATCTGTGTCTACTAGATTTTCCGAGAAGTAGTCATTGAATAATCGATTGTGCCCTTATTCACGACCTCGATCTACCGTTATCCTTCTCTTTGGCCGAGAGGAACTTCCAGATTGACATTCATTCTGAAGCTGTTGTTCTTCTTCACTGTCGTCCATAAATTCTTCTTCAATCAACTCCCAAAATTCTTGATCGTAATTATCTGAATTGTCTGAATCCATTTTAGTGAGTAAAGAATGAGAGAAAAATGAGAGAAGAATAAGATGAGAATGAGAAAAGAATGACACAAGTGGTAGTATATATAATGGTTTGAATAACGACTAGTTTGAATAACAACTAGTTTGAATAACATAATATTTATTATAATATAAAGTGGTACTAATGACCATTTTACATAGGTGTTGATAAATTAAAGTGGTACTAATGACCATTTTACATAAGTGATACTAACTACATTCCATTTTTTAAATCTTATTACAATATTTTTCATGAATATCTCGTTGACTATCGCTCATAGTCGAAGTGTCTTTCATCGTGATTTGAATTACCTTGACTTCTATCTCGTCCTCCTTACATTGCGCTAGTCTTTCCATTGCCGTTGTTCTTTTATTCCTTGCATCTTGCTTAGCAGTTGAAATTTAATTTGCCTTACCCTTCCTTTTTGCTGCTTTTTTCCTATTGGACGCTCCATTGGTGATGAAGAGTTAAACTCATAACTTGAAGGTGTATCTGGATTCTCCGATGATGCCCCACTAGCAGAAGTCTTTGTTATTTTTGAAGAACTTCCAATTGATTCTCCCATCCATTTAGGTTCATCTTTTGACAGTCGCCATGCGTACTCAAGATTGAATGTTGTCCCTTGATCCTGAGCAAAAAAACATGTGCAGCGGCCATGATATCATTCTCCGATGTCCCACTTTTCTTTCCATTAACAGCTTGTTTGTAACACCCAACAAATTTTTGAACCAAGTCATTTATTAGATGCCATCGACATTCTAATTGTCCCCCTGACTTTTCCCGCGATTGTCCACGATATTAGTTATAATTGGCAGCGACTCTTACCCAAAGAATCTCAGCCTTTTGATCAACTCCCACAATTAGATCCTTTGAAACATTGAGCCATGATTGGATAAGAAGTATATCCCCAAATTTTTTTAACGACAACACTTTTTTCTATTTCAGCACCAACTTGAGTAGAAAACGGTGGAAGTTGACAACCGGATATTGATTCATGACGGAAAAAATTCCATACTATTAGAATTCATTTGAGGGCTAGGAAATATATTTGAATGGTTTGGTGACGGAAAAAATATGGCGGAGTTTGTTGACACCGATGGAATTTGAGAATTTTGAGAATTAGGATTTTGATAATTTTGCATGTAAATGAACATAGCTTGTTGATAATGAAAATGATTAGGATCCATTTGACCTAAAAAAATTTTAGTTGAAGTAAAAAGATGAAAATTTGAGAGAGAAACTTGAAATTTAAGAGAAAATGAAAGTGAAAGAAAATTGGTGTTGGTAAATTTTTTCCTAAAAAACTATATTTATAATTGAAAAAATAAGTTGAAAAAAGAAAAGGAACTAGCCGTTCAACGGCTAGTTTGAAATTTTTAATATTAAAAAATAAAGAACCGTTGCATATCTTTATGCTATTTGCCAACTGGAGCACTTTGGAAACATAACATTTGTTGCCACCTAGGAAACACATGCGACGAACGGCCCGTTGGAGGTGGTCTTAGTGAGTCTAGTTTAAAAATCTAGTTACATGCTGATCGTATAGTTTTTTTACTTCATGTATATATATAATATTGTGTAGTATGTAACACTCTCTCACTCAATCAACAAAGAATAATCTCTTCCTTCACTCCACAACTCTCTTTCTCTCTTAATTACCTTTTGCATTTTCATGGTGTTCTGTTAACACCAACACGAACGCCGACAAATTCACCTTTTCACTGCCATTTTGTATTTCGTTATTGACTTTTTTTTAAGAATATCGGTGGATCACCTTATTCCGATGATAGTCGCTCCATCATGTTCGCAAATTCATTCATCATCATTTCACAAATTTCTCCCATTATCATCGCTCGAAACTTCCTCAGTTCGTGACACACAAAACCTTCCATCTCCTCATTTTGTGTCTCGACTATGTCCATTTGATCTTTCATCATGGATGGCATGAGCACACAATCACTAGCACCTCTCGAAGATCCGAGATGTCAGACAAATGATGGAACTCACGAAAAAATTGATAAAACAAAAAAAAGATTATAAGAGAGTTGGATAAATATAATGATAATTCTTGAATTAATTGGATATATCATCATCAATTTCGGAGTCAAAGTGATAACTCTCCAATATCTTTCCTTTACAATATATTCCCTCGTTCCATAACTCCCCACTACCTCCAATATCTTTCCATTACACTTTTTTCCCTCATTCCATAACTTCCCACTATCTAGACTTTGGGTGCCACGTCACCCACTACTAACTTCCTCCTTTAGATCTTTCCTTCTTCTGGCTATGTTTTAGAGTATTTGAGGGGAAGAGAGGGGATGACTTTGAAAAAAAGAAAAAAATTGAATGAAAAGAATTGAAAAAATTTGGTTGGGAGAATTTACTTTTATTTATAACACTAAAAACCTCTTAATTTGAGGAATTCAAAATTTGTATTGAAGGAGGATTTTTGAGAGCTTGCATAAATTTTCAAAATATCTTTTATGTTGTTATAGTATTATGAAAAATAAAAATATAATAATAAAAAATATATTTTTTTTATCATTTTATGCAAAATCACTTTTTTTTAAATTGTCAAATATTTTATAATATTTGTTAAAAAATTCTTTTTCAGAAACTTTTCCTCCAAACTCCTAAAAATAGTCTTTATGTGAACCCCTCACAATTGATTTGGGCTTGAGTTCAACATTTTCATTATCATGCAGCCCATTAGTTCCATCACCCTTTTTCCATTCATATAAATTTTTGGCAATTTCTTTATGCACCCATATAAGGTGGAAAACACTCATAATATTTCTAAAATACCATTTGGATATGCATATTCGAAGACACCATAATTTTTTTGGAATTTTAGTTAATTCGGATATGCATATCCGAAGACACCTCAATAAAATTGTCATAGACTTTTTTGGATATGCATATCAAAAAAATCCCAAAAAAATTGAAAAATTTGGGATATTGGTTAATTCGGATATACATATCCGAATTAACCAAAATTCCAATTTTGTTGAATTTTATTTTAAATATTTATTCCTTAAATTATATATATTTTTAATTAATTTTATAAATTTGTTTTAATTATTATTTAAAATTATTGTCATAATATATACCATCTTTATCCTATTAAATGGTTTCTATTTAAAAGTTGAGAAACTAACAACTTACTTTAGGATATTTATTGAGAAAATAAATAGGAAAATTGTATTTAGAAATAATGTATTTAAATTTTTAATAATTTAAAAATTATTGTTTTTAATGTAAAATTTTCATTTTGAAAAATGAAATATTTTATATCTAATTTTACAAAGATAAAGATAGTGGATATTATTATCTAAAATCTAGAATCAAATAATTTATTTTCTCAATACATTATTTATTGAGAAAATAAATAGAAAAATTGTATTTAGAAATAATGTATTTAAATTTTTAATAATTTAAAAATTATTGTTTTTAATGTAAAATTTTCATTTTGAAAAATGAAATATTTTATATCTAATTTTACAAAGATAAAGATAGTGGATATTATTATCTAAAATCTAGAATCAAATAATTTATTTTCTCAATAATTTTTTTAATTAGTTAAAAATTTTGATTTTATAATAATTTTCTTTAATTAATTTTATATAAAATAATGTGTTCATTTAAATATTTATTAGGCTAATATTATTATTATATCTTGATTATAATGTTATATATTTAATAATATATTTTAATTAATACAATTAATTATACTATTAATTGTATTGATTCACCTTATTTTTAATTTTTTTAATAAATCTTGAGTTATTTCGAATATGCATATTGAAAAATCCCAACACTAGAAATTGGAATATTTTGGATATGCATATATGAAAATATCTTATTTTTAAAAAAAAAAAAAGTGATTTTAGATATGCATATTCGAAGTCAAGTTTTTTCTATAAAAAAGTGTATTCGAATATGCACATCCGAAATCAACTTTGTTATGTAAAAAAGTGTCTTCGGATATGCACGTCCAAAATTACTTTATTTTTTTAAGAAAAAAATGTCTTCGGAGATGTACATCCGAAATGAAATATAAGAATATTTTAAAAATTTTACGGCGGTTTATAATGATGTATATGGGTGTAAAAAGAAATTTCTTAAATTTTTTCTTAGAGTCAAAATTTTAATTAATGCCATTGATTTAGGAAATGTCTGTTTTACATCATTTGTGCATTCTAAATCTATCATAATGGAGAGGATGTCTATAGTTTTGAATTGAATTAGAAGACATAAATTTCTTCTCTTTTTAGTTAACCATCACTTTCATTAGCACCACATATTGAACATTAAATTCATTTGTCGGCTACCTCTCTCACACAATCTATCACTTTTCTCACTTGTCATAGGTATGGATGATCCTAATGATCCATCAATCTCAATCAAGGATGCTTTGAATGATGACAAGAGAATCAGATACCACAATGACTATTTAAGCAACTTACTAGCTTCTATCGAGTATGTATTCAATATTCATATTGTATATACCTAACTAAAAGAAGAATTTTAGTTTTATAAGTATTTTTGAGATGTGTATGAGTTACAAGGTCTAGTAAATTTAACTAATGGATATTTGATGTTGTTGATTGCAGAGAAGATGGATGCAATGTAAAAGGCTATTTTGTGTGGTCACTGCTGGATAATTGGGAGTGGCAAGCTGGATATAGTTCTAGATTTGGTCTGTATTTCATTGACTACAAGGATAATTTAAAGAGATATCCAAAAAATTCTGTTGAATGGTTCAAAAAGTTTTTGAACTAAGCTCAACAACAAAGATGTTTTATAAATGATAGGGATGGGAGCATAACCTTTTATTTCCAAGTCTAGTAATGAATTTTATGTAATTATATGTATAATCGAGCCAGGGGAAATTATAAAATGCTGGGTCGGGTTGTTCACATTTTTTAAAAATGGTTTTCATAATACTACATATTTTTGTTTAAAAAAATTTATAAGGATTTTTTTTTTTTATAAAAAAACTTCAAATATAAAATTAGTTTAAATAGTTATTAATAAAATATTACTTTAAATATTTTATCTTTAGTTATAATTTTTTGAATATTAAAATTTCAAAAAGTCAATTAGTTTAGTTATTTAAATATTTTATATATATATATATATATATATATATATATATATATATATATATATATATATATATATATATATATATATATATATATATATATATATATATACACATATATAGATTATATTTTTAAATTTATATAATTTGGTTATATTTTGATATTCATTAATGGATATTTATGTTACTAGATTTCAAAATTAATCTTTTAATTTATAAAAAATGAGCTAAGATGAAAAAATATTTTTAAGAATAGAAAGAAAAAGAATATATTTTTAAAGTTAAAACAAATAAATTTATTGTGCCTAAGTAAACCTGCATAAAGTTAAGTATTGTGTACCTGATAATCCTTTGATTAACCTATCTATGTTAGGTTTTTGGGGCAAGTTAGACCGGAGTTAGTAAAATTCAAGACATTCTCCATTCGCCTGACGATTTCTTCACCATTACCATGTTATCTAGCCAAGTGAGGCACTTGATTTCTCTTATGAACCTCACCCATTTAACTTCTTCACCAATATTCATTCTTATAGCTTCCCTAATCCTTCATTTTTTTCTATATGACTAGCTTGATGGTGACGTTGAGGAAGAGGGAATGACAAATGATGTCTGTGTCTATTCCTATCATATCTAAGGGGGCTTCAGGAGAATATATTTGCGTTCCTTTGGAGCAAGCGTATAAGCTCCTTTTCTTAAACTTCTATTAGGGAGATGCCTATTTTGTAGTTTAGAAACTCTGAGGGTTGATCCGAACTTCTTTCAAGTCTTCTGTAGAGACCAAACAATCCTTTAGGTATTCCTCTTTTAGATTGAGGTCCACGAATTTGACGCTTTGGGCATTTGGAATTGGTAGCAGACATGAACTATTACTGCCCTCTTTATCCTAAGTCTGACCTGGTAACATTTCCTTGATCTTCTTTCACATGTCTATTTTCCCATTATATAAAGGATATTTCATGGTCAAGTAGAGTGTGGATAAGAGTGCTTCTAGTATGTTGAACATAAGTTGACTGATGCTTATGTTGTAAAATGAAGGAGCATTTACAACAAGTCATATGATTTTTATAGTTTTGGCATTCTCGTCCACTCTGAAAGTGGTTCTAATAGAAATTTATCCTTGGACTTGTACATGTTTTCCTGATAATTCCACCAAAGAGTCTTTAAAGGGATGCAAATGCTTAGGGTCCAATTGTAATCTTTTAAAAGTTTCAAAGTAGCGGATGCCAACTAAGATGTCGATATTTATGAGTACTCTTTATACGTTGTAGTTAAACATATGTACACTGATGACCATGTGGTTGTCTTCATGGGGAAGGATCCCAACAATGTCTCTACGAGAGAAGGTGGCCTCGAATGTAGAAGTTAATCAAGGCTTTAAGGGCGAGTCTACGACATGCGTAACCTAGCAAATATATCTCTAACAGGAATAGCTCGACTCGCCTTATTCGATGAAGTCTCCAGAGATATAATTGAGTGTGTGGAGACTAGGGACTCACTCGTTTCTTTATTATGGTTCACCTTTTCTCATAATTCGAGGGCTTTTAAACTTTTTCGCCTAGGTCTCGTCCCTAGAGTGTTATATGACGCACCTTGGACATATCTTATTAGATGCACCTCTTGAATGAGACATTTTATCTCCTTTTTCATCTAGTGGCAATCATCAGTGTGATGACCTTTAACCTTTTGGTATTTGCACCATTTGTTGGGCTCATTCCCATTACCTCTCACTTAGGAGCTAGGGGTTTATATGAAAACTTTGGTATGGAATATTTCTCGCCATATTTTTTCTCTCTTGGAGTTTCAGGGGCGTATAATTTTCTTTGGGCCTTTTGGGAGGTTTGGAGGTTCTCGTGTAATCAATTGGTTGACGAAAGTTGTTTTTGTGCTAACTAGAGGACTCAGATACTCTGTAATTGCGTGTCTACACATTTGTTTCTCTCTTTTATGTGTTGCTTTCCTCGCCTTTAACGTAACACTCCTCCCTAGCCATTATTTCTTCCAATGAGTCTATGTTTTTGGGCGAGGGATTTTTCGAAATGTCCATCTTTGATCTTATTTTGGATGGCTCCCACGAACCATCTATTATCCAGGTTTTTATCACATTTATGGTGGTTTCATTGAAGCGTTCCAAGTATTCACATATGGACTTCAATAAGCTAGTGATGGACACCTTGTGTTGTTTGCTTGTTGAAAATTAATGGATCAGTTTTATGGAAAGATCCTGGTAGATGGTTATACAGAAACTAGTGAGGTTCATTTGTCGGCGCATGGTTGTGTCATTTAGGATTTTACAAAGAAGTTTAGGGTTTTATGAAACCAAGGAGTCTCAGATATGCTTGGAAAGAGGTTAGGGATCTAATACCTTTACACCCTCCTATAATGCGTCGTCTTTTCACTACTGTTGATGGTTGTTCTAAACACTTGTTTGTAGGGATTGGATTTGGCAACACAATATTCTTCCAAAGTGGCCTGCATCTCCGCTAGGGCCTCTTAATTGCCATTATTGGATGAAACCCTTGTGTCCACTATTGTAGAACAACGACTAGATTAATTGAAAGCTCTAGAAAATGGTGTGGTCCAAGACAGTTTTACTAGACCCCATAGTAAACGCTAATTCTACTTACGATGAGCACAATAGTAGTGACCATATCTGCAACATGCTAAGAAAAAGGTCTTTAGTGTTGCGATATTTATGAAGTGATAATCTGACCTAACTTTTTAGAGAGGTATATATAGTTTTTATTCTCTTCTCAAGGGTGTCAAATTCTTTGATTATAATATAGGTTGCGAGCATGTGACTCCCAACCACTAGGGAGCATGATGGGTGACTCATCTTTATAATATATGGAGATGTGGTTAAGTAACTCAATAAAACTTAAGGCAAAATTTTCGATTATGACGACGATAATCTTGCTGAGTTAGGGAGCATGTATGATGACTAATCTCATGCAATATAGGATAATCTTATTGGGTTAGAAAGCAATGCTCGTCTAATTCATCTTTGACTTGGTGTACTCTCTTTGTTGTTCTCTTCATGCATCCTTTAATGCGAGAGGCTAATGGGCCAAGATTGTTGATATTGTGGGGATTTGGATCATAATATAACAATCATCGTACGAAAACTCTAAAACCACAATATTAAAGAAGCTCTTAAATAATCTCACACTTAAACTTTAATACAGTAACTTGGGGAAAAATTGCAGGTGAATTCAAAGTGGGCCTCCATATCCATTAATGAGAATTTTACAAAGAAATAAATTTCTTTGGTTTCAAGGGGAGGGGAGGCACTTTAAATATGACCTTTTTATCCTTAAAATATTACAACATTCATGTTAAATAAAAATTAGTAAATTCTATAAAGAAATATTTGTTCAATTGTAAACTACACAAATAATCAAATAAAAGTTTTCAATGTTATAAATACTTAATTTTTCAAATGTAAAAAAATATTGATAATGATAGTAGTATCATTGGATAAATATTTTTTATTTTAAATTTAGTTAAACTATAATTATTTTGTATTTGTAAATAAATAAAATATTGAAGTGTTTTAACATTTTTTATACATTATTTATTGATATGATATAGCAATATAATCCTAAATATTAAAGATTTAAATATGAATAATGCATGTTTATATTTATTAATATCGTGTTGAGAACAAATAGTTAATACATAAATTTTTAATATAATTAAAATAATTTAAGATTTTAATTTAAAAAATAAAGGATAATTTTGTCAATTTAATATATTATTTTATATCACTCATCTCGTTCAAATCTCCCCAATTGGGAAGAAACAAAAATTATTATATGATTAGTTATCTTTTTTACAAAGTAATTTGATTAATTATTATATTAAGTACTTTGTAATTATGTTTATATTTGTGCCATAATATTACCGCACTCAAACATTTAAATAATTTAAAAAAGAGTTTAAAGGTAGTGCTCTGACAGTGTAATAATAATAGAACACAATCTTAAGCCCCAAGCTTCCATTAACGTGTCAATACCTGAGTTTATTTTGATAGAAAGTTACTATCAAATAAACTAAAGTTTTCAAACCAATTAAATTTGTTTGATTTAATTTGTTAGGTTGAAGTGTAAGACTTATAAAAAGAGCTTTAATCACGAGGGATTGCTTCAGATTTCAGAATGTGAATGCAATGTATTGTGTGAGTTTTTTCTTTTACTTGTCATGGAAACTTTCTCACAAGTCATGTTAATTAATAAAGCCAGAAAATGGTCAGAAAACGGTAAAAGTTGGATGGCATTCCAATAAAAGAAGTCTATAGGGTGAGGTTTGCTTAGTGATACATCACCAACCTCACATGAAATGTTAGCATTACGTTAATCTAGCCAGCAGTTTAGGAAGATACCAATAATTTTTTTGAATTTGATGTTGACCTTGAAAACCACTTTTTTTTTATCAACACATTTTTTTCTCTTTTCTACCAAAGTATTGGGACCACAAACAAATTAAGTACTAATTTTAAAGTTTTTTCAACAACAACAACAATAATAATAATAATAATAATAATAATAATAATAATAATAATAATAATAATAATAATAATAATAATAATAATAATAATAATAATAATTATTATTATTATTATTATTATTATTATTATTATTATTATTGTTGTTTTAAAGTATTTTTTATTTATTTTAGAAAGTCTATTGGCAAAAAATTTAATAACTATTTTAGTTAAATATTTAAACTCTTAATTAATTTTATATGTATTATTGTAAATTAATACATGATTATAGTTGATTTAGCAATTGTGAGATTTGAAAAAAAAAACTTTTAAATAATGTAAAAAGATGCAAAAGTCATACTTACATATGTTAAATTTCTTCAGTAATATTTTAAAATTATTTCTTCTTTCCTCTTCTTTTAATTTATTTACAATTTAGTTAAATATTTTTTAAAAAATCTTTTGCATTCTTTTTTATCAGGGACCGTGTTTTAAAAATTAGAAGATAATTTGTACACTATTTAAGACGACCTTGATAATACTCATTTCTCCTAATGAGTCTGATTGCCCAGATGTGTCTTTAAAACATTCTTCAAATAAATTAAGTTGGTATGGACAATAAAAATCACCTTCATGCACATGGCACTCATGCAATTGCATAACTTCAATGTCATTGACTTCTATTCTTTCCCCTTCCACAGCTTCCTTTTTAGATAGATTAAGTGATGAGGTCAACTTGTTATTCAGCAGCTTGCAGAACGATAAGTCCATTGGTAATGAGTCGTACCACTCTAGCTACAATCTCTCCTCCATGCATTAATGTCTCAAAAAAATAGTTATTATATTTAAGGTAGATTATATAGTTTAGGTCCTCTATGATAGTGGTAACTAAGTATTATGATAACTGAAAATTGTTAGGGCGCGAAACACTTTTAGTGAGGAAAGAAAGAGAGAATAATAAAGAAAATAAAGATTATATTATTTACTTGAATTGTACAAATAAGGATACAACCTATGACTATTTATATACAACCTTAATTGGGTTTGGACTTACACAACTTGGATTATATTTGATATTATTGGATTAGTTTATATTTGATATTATATTAATAATATCAATCCCACTAATATCTCAACAAACCTAATAATATCTCAACACACCCCCTATAATCCAAGTTGTCGAACAACTCTAGTCATAGTCGAACCGAACTATTCCTAATTTCTTTCTCAAATTCAGGAATCTGTCGATCTTCAATCCTTTGGTGAAAATGTCGGCCAACTGTGCTTCACTTGAGCAATGCCTAACTTCAAGTTCACATCGATTCACTTTCTCCCTTAAGAAGTGAAATCTAGCTTCGATATGCTTACTCCCTCCATGCAGAACTGGATTCTTCGTCAGATTTATGGCGGACTTGTTATCAATTTGCAACACAAACGATTTCTTCACTTCGAATTCCATTTCTTCAAGTAAAGTTCTAATCCAAATTGCTTGACATGCAACATAGGATCCTGCTATATATTCCGCTTCACATGAAGACAATGCCACCACAGGTTGTTTCTTTGAACACCATGAGATTGGGGCACCAAATACTTGAAAGAAATATCCAGTTGTGCTTCTTCGATCTGCCTTATCTCCACACCAATCAGCATCTGGAATTTTTTTTACTATTGCTTCTTTTCCTTTAGATTCTTGTCGAAATAGTATTCCACGGTTTATTGATCCTTTCAAATATCTCAGGATTCTTCTTGCAGCCTTCATATGTGACACCTTTGGTTCACTCATATATCTGCTTACTAATCCGACAGCGAAACCTATATCAGGTCGACCGTTGCACACATACCTCAAAGATCCAATAATTTGTTTGAACAAAGTTGCATCAACTTTGTCTTTCTCTCCATGCTTCTCCAACTTCACATTTGATTCGACGGGTGAAGAGGTAGGATTCGAGTCTTCCATTTTGAATCTCTTGAGAATCTCTTTGATATACTTCCTTTGATGTAGCACCACACTTTGCTTCGACACCTGAAATTCCATACCTAGGAAATAAGACAATTTTCCTAGATCCGACATTTCAAATTCTTTCATCATCAGCTCTTTGAACTTCGACAAGTTCTTCAAGATATTTCCAGTTACTAACAAGTCATCAACATACAAGCAAATGATTGTTATATCTTGTGTTACCACCTAAACATAGACACCATACTCAGATTTGCATTTTACAAATCCCAATTCGACTAAGTATGAGTCGATCTTCTTGTTCCATGCCCTAGGTGCCTGCTTGAGGCCATAGAGCGCTTTGTGCAACTTATATACTTTACTGACTTCCTTCTGAATCACAAACCCTGGAGGTTGTGTGACATAGACTTCTTCGTCTAAGGGATCATTCAGAAATGCTGATTTCACATATAAATAAAATATCAACCAGCCTTGGTTGCATGCCTATTCTACCACAAGTCGAATAGTTTCCAGTCTTGCTACTGGAGCAAATACTTCAGAATAGTCGAGTCCTTCTCTTTGAAGAAACCCTCAAGCTACTAGCCTTGCTTTATTTCTTGCTATTGACCCATCAACATTGTGTTTCAATTTGAACACCCACTTCACATCGATAGCCTTTGTATGTGTAACACCCCGAATTTAATTAAATTGGTTAATTAAATTATTGAAGGATTTAAATATTTGATTTAGTCGAAATTGGATCGTCGGTGTTATTTAAGGGCGTATTTGGAATTATATAAATCGAAGTCGGATAGTCAGAAAATAATATTAAGAATAATATTATTTATAAGTCGGAATTATTATATTGAAGAAATTATTATTATAAGTGATATAATTGATTATTTGAGATATATCTCTTATTGGGCCTAAATTGATTTTGGAGGATACTAAATAAAGAGAGGATTTAAACACTAAGCCCAATTGGTTTTATATTAGGGTTTTAGAGATGGAAAAGGGTAGTTGTCATTTTGGGGAGGAATCAAGAATAGAGGAGAAAGAGGCAAGCAATGAAGAAGAAGAAGGAGCTTAGAAATTTTCATCCATGGTGCCAAATTGAAGATGCAATTAGAGACCCATTGAGTGCTTCCATTGAATAAGGTAAGGGTGGGGTTCTCTTCCTATAATTGGGTTTATGAAATATTGTATGTGGGGATTGGATGTGTAGATTTATTGCTTTTGCTTGTGTTGATTGTTGCTGAAAAATATATTGTTTTCTCTTTTAATTGCTGTGGTTGTTGTTTGGAATTGTCATGTTAACTTGTTCCGTGAATTGAAGTTTGCCATCACTGTTTGTGTTAATGACGGTGGCATGGAATTACATAAACTTGATGTTCGGTAGCTTAGCATGTTATATATATAAAGTATTTTCACCTCCACTTTCTGCCTATGTCATGTAAATGAGAACCGCCTTTATTGTGTGGCAAAATGCTTACTAGCTCAAAGTTCTCAGTATTGCTTTGGTATATAATGGTAGCCTTCATTTATTAATAAATGTAAGTATTTAGATTTGGCACTTGTATAATTTGCTAGATTTTCCCTAATCAATGAAATCTCAAATTCAATTACTTTCCTCGGTAAAAATAAAGAAGAAAATATTAACTTATGATGAGACAAATCTATATAAGAAAATGTGAGTGAGTGTTATATATCATCATTGCTAGCTAATGCTCACAAAAACAATTGTCTAGCTGTCTTTGAGATGTCAAAATTTGTTATACTTAGATTGTACTTAAATAAAGGTGTTCCTCTGTTTTTAATTATAATTGTCAATGCATAATGGTACAATAAATTAGAAACAGTAGGATTAAGGAATTGTGAATTATGTAGTGTGAGTAGAATGAATGCTTAGTTAACAGTAATGATTATAGACCTAATAAATAGTCACTTTTGATCGAAATAGCCGAACTAAGCGGTATAATTAGTTGTCCGGAATTTGATGAAAATTCACGTGGTAGTTAAGTTTAATTAGTAGATTAACATGGTGGTGTTATTTTGTTGAAATTGTGATATTTTACGAATCGACTGAAATTGTGTTTGGTTTAAATATTCTTTATAAATAAATTATGATAATTTAATAGAATTGTCAATAGAGTCGTTAGAGTTGTCAATAGAGTTGTTAGAGTCGACAATAAATTGTCAGAGTTGTTTTGAATTATTAAGAGTCATATTTTTATTTGTTTTGAGTAATTCTGACGTGTTTAGAGTTGTCAGTGTATAACGTCGGTGTTTGTTTTTTTATTAGAACTTTAACAATTCATATCTTTTGAACCGTAACTCCGTTTGAGTCTCCGTTCGAGGCGTTAGAAAGCTAACGCGATATTCTTTTTAATAAAAATGGTCTTGAGCAGTAGAATGCTAGAAAATTGGAAATGGAGTAGAAATAGAAGTGAATTAAATTAATATAGTGTGATTATTAATTGGTTGATTAAATTAATAGTTGAATTAATTTCAATGTGTTTAATTGATTAGAATATAATTTGGAATTAGATTAACTATTTGGTTTGTCGATAAACTACGATATTTTGAGAATTTATCCGTAATTGTGTTTTGATTGAATATGTATGTTGAGAAATATATATTATTATGTCAATGATTTTGTTTTGATATTGATTCTCTGTGGGTAGTTGGATAGCATTAATTTTAATGATTAATTGCTTGATTTTAAATGTGTATGTTCATATATAATGGGCAAAATGAGAATTAACATGAGATAGTATGGTTACTAGTGTTAATTGGATTTTGTGAATCGTAATTGATTAATTGACCTTTTATATGTGAATGATATGTATGTGTTGTGAATGTTGTGTACAATTGGTGGATAATTCATCGAGTTGAATTATTGTGATATGCTAAATATTAAGATGGTAGAGATGATCTTAATTGCATATGTTTGATTAATATTGTACATACATTCATATCATGGATGCCTTGAAACAAAGGTGGTTTGCTTTGAAACATAAGCGTGGCTTGGATTCTAGAGTGAATCGGAAAGCGGTAAACTATATGTTTACATTTGGTGGCTTTGGTCTTGTCCGGATCTGAAGCGTGGCTAGATTCTATATGAATCGGAAGCGGTGGAACTTTGGGTCCATATTGGGTACCACATGCATAGAGTCACATGTTTTGCATTGAGTCACATTGAGGTTAAGTGATGTTTGAATATATGCATTTATGTGATTGTCATGTGTACATGAGATGTGATAATTGAAATTGGTGATGTTTTAATATATAATTGGTTAAACGTGTGAATATGTGATAATGATGGATTGTGTATATATTTGGGATAATAGTATTGAATCTTTTGAGTATTATACTATTGAATTTTGTGCTTACTTGAATATGTGAAATTTATTAGATGATATTATTTATATGATTATGACTTGTTGTGTGATGAAAAGTATGTGAGATTAATGAACTGTAGAAGTATGATGTGTATAGTAGCTATTGATACTTGTGATGTGATGATTTTATATGTCTGAATCCTAGCATGCAATTTATCATATGCCCACTTATATGATTTGATATCTCACCATTTTCTCTTGTTTCGCCGTTGCCTTTATATTGGCAACGTGCAGGTATTCAAGTATGAAGATTTAGTTGCCGATACTCGAGTCGGTTGTCGCTCTGATACGTAGCACTCTGGGGGGAACGATTTATGTCATTCATGATGTTGTTGTTTAAATTGTGTTATCTTGGTTGAACAAAATGATAAGTTAACTGAAGATATTTTATTGAATACATTCTTAAGTGATTCCGCTGTGTTTTAATAAAATAAGTTATTCTATTTCAAAGGTGCTATGTATCCGCTTTATGCGACGAGGTGATTTGTTTTGTTTTGATTATGTGACGCCTCATTTGTTTATTGAGAAATTTTGAAAAAAACTCTGATTTATATATATTTGCCGGGTAGAAATGGGGTGTTACAATAGTGGTATCAGAGCAGGTCGGTCCGTCCGGCCTAGTTGTCGAGTCAGTTGAGTTGTGTGACAGTTGAATGCTGTCAGTGTTTTATTTCTTAGTACGCGACATGTGTGTGAAACTGTCAGTACTTGTTTGCTTTGTTGTAGGGATTGGTTTGATTACAAGTGGGGGAGAAGTTTTACTTCTTGAAGATGTTTCTGTTGTAAGGGATGGTCAAGTATGCTGAGTTACGATGTTCAACATGATGGAGGACTGTGAAGTTGTCGGTGCGAGTAACCTTTGTGTGAGATGCTGATGTTTGAAAAACGATAGAGTAATGAAGTTGCAGTTGACCTTATGTTGAACTCACATAAGTGATTGTCGGATGTAGTCGATGCGTGAAGTGTGGTGAATCGTGAGTTCGAGTTGGAAACTCGAAGGTGCGCGTAGCCCGTGTAAATAATGGTTGCCTTGGTGATATTAAGACTGGAATTTCGATGAAAGAATGCATCTCTCGAATTTTAAGGAGTTATGCTAGAAGTTGTTTGGGATGTGTTTGAGTCGAAGAAAAGTGAGTTTCGGAGTAGGATCTCCGTAAGCAAGTCACAGAAAATTCAGAATCATTGTGAAACTTTAAAAATTCATAACTTGAGTTCTGGATATCCGATTTGAGCTCTATTTGAAGCGTCGGAAAGATAATAAGATGAATTGTGAAGTATGAGTATAGAAGTAATTTTGGAGATGGAAAGACGTTTGACGATTGTGTGATGCTAAGTGACTATGAAGCGAATTTAGTAATATGGTTGGACGTCGGTGTCTCATCGACGGGATGTAATGAGTAGGAAGTGGTGGGAATTGTATAGGACCCAAGGCGGATTATTGGATTATGACGTGTTAATGGATTTGAGTGAAAATACGGAGATGATGCTATTATGATGTAACAACGATTTATACTCCACTATGGTTGTCGAATACTAATTGACAAATTGGGGAACTGATCACCCTCAATCCATTGTTAATGGTAGATGACAACCGTACTGAATGTTATAAATATGTCTTGCTATCTTAATAGTAGAGAAAGAGTATTGATGTTGTATCGCGAAGTTAGTCATTCACCAGTTTGTGTAACTTGATAAGAGGAGTGGTGGAGTAAGAGTTTGACGAAATGATCAATTCGGAGTAGTGAGTATTGTACAAGCGAATGTCGCAAGGTGGAGGATTTGGAAGTAACGGTGAAACAACGATGTGAAAAAGAGTATTCAGGAAAGTCTGTGTTGGATTGAAAATTTGTGAACCATACAGTTGACAGAGTTTTAACAAGGCCGTGACTTAAAGAAGAATTATCAGAGTGCGCATCGGAAGCATTACGTTGCATTGTTGTTATACAACTTGTAAGAAGTGAAGGACTATATGTCAGCAGACTGTGAAGTGGAGTTATCTTGATGTTTAGATTGATAGACTGTTGGAATAAGTGCGACGAGCCAGGATGCTGCATTGAGTCGTTGATTATTGCAAAACTGGTAAGAACTGTAATGTGTTAGTGTTCATGGGAATCGTTGTCTTAACGAAGAGGTAGTGATCGAAGTGTTACCAAGCACGATTTGGAGATTGATATTTGGATACGAGGTTTGTGTTTGGATGGTGTTGAGCCAATTTTCGAGGACGAAAATATTCTAAGTGGGGGAGAGTTGTAACACCCCGAATTTAATTAAATTGGTTAATTAAATTATTGAAGGATTTAAATATTTGATTTAGTCGAAATTGGATCGTCGGTGTTATTTAAGGGCGTATTTGGAATTATATAAATCGAAGTCGGATAGTCAGAAAATAATATTAAGAATAATATTATTTATAAGTCGGAATTATTATATTGAAGAAATTATTATTATAAGTGATATAATTGATTATTTGAGATATATCTCTTATTGGGCCTAAATTGATTTTGGAGGATACTAAATAAAGAGAGGATTTAAACACTAAGCCCAATTGGTTTTATATTAGGGTTTTAGAGATGGAAAAGGGTAGTTGTCATTTTGGGGAGGAATCAAGAATAGAGGAGAAAGAGGCAAGCAATGAAGAAGAAGAAGGAGCTTAGAAATTTTCATCCATGGTGCCAAATTGAAGATGCAATTAGAGACCCATTGAGTGCTTCCATTGAATAAGGTAAGGGTTGGGTTCTCTTCCTATAATTGGGTTTATGAAATATTGTATGTGGGGATTGGATGTGTAGATTTATTGCTTTTGCTTGTGTTGATTGTTGCTGAAAAATATATTGTTTTCTCTTTTAATTGCTGTGGTTGTTGTTTGGAATTGTCATGTTAACTTGTTCCGTGAATTGAAGTTTGCCATCACTGTTTGTGTTAATGACGGTGGCATGGAATTACATAAACTTGATGTTCGGTAGCTTAGCATGTTATATATATAAAGTATTTTCACCTCCACTTTCTGCCTATGTCATGTAAATGAGAACCGCCTTTATTGTGTGGCAAAATGCTTACTAGCTCAAAGTTCTCAGTATTGCTTTGGTATATAATGGTAGCCTTCATTTATTAATAAATGTAAGTATTTAGATTTGGCACTTGTATAATTTGCTAGATTTTCCCTAATTAATGAAATCTCAAATTCAATTACTTTCCTCGGTAAAAATAAAGAAGAAAATATTAACTTATGATGAGACAAATCTATATAAGAAAATGTGAGTGAGTGTTATATATCATCATTGCTAGCTAATGCTCACAAAAACAATTGTCTAGCTGTCTTTGAGATGTCAAAATTTGTTATACTTAGATTGTACTTAAATAAAGATGTTCCTCTGTTTTTAATTATAATTGTCAATGCATAATGGTACAATAAATTAGAAACAGTAGGATTAAGGAATTGTGAATTATGTAGTGTGAGTAGAATGAATGCTTAGTTAACAGTAATGATTATAGACCTAATAAATAGTCCCTTTTGATCGAAATAGCCGAACTAAGCGGTATAATTAGTTGTCCGGAATTTGATGAAAATTCACGTGGTAGTTAAGTTTAATTAGTAGATTAACATGGTGGTGTTATTTTGTTGAAATTGTGATATTTTACGAATCGACTGAAATTGTGTTTGGTTTAAATATTCTTTATAAATAAATTATGATAATTTAATAGAATTGTCAATAGAGTCGTTAGAGTTGTCAATAGAGTTGTTAGAGTCGACAATAAGTTGTCAGAGTTGTTTTGAATTATTAAGAGTCATATTTTTATTTGTTTTGAGTAATTCTGACGTGTTTAGAGTTGTCAGTGTATAACGTCGGTGTTTGTTTTTTTATTAGAACTTTAACAATTCATATCTTTTGAACCGTAACTCCGTTTGAGTCTCCGTTCGAGGCGTTAGAAAGCTAACGCGATATTCTTTTTAATAAAAATGGTCTTGAGCAGTAGAATGCTAGAAAATTGGAAATGGAGTAGAAATAGAAGTGAATTAAATTAATATAGTGTGATTATTAATTGGTTGATTAAATTAATAGTTGAATTAATTTCAATGTGTTTAATTGATTAGAATATAATTTGGAATTAGATTAACTATTTGGTTTGTCGATAAACTACGATATTTTGAGAATTTATCCGTAATTGTGTTTTGATTGAATATGTATGTTGAGAAATATATATTATTATGTCAATGATTTTGTTTTGATATTGATTCTCTGTGGGTAGTTGGATAGCATTAATTTTAATGATTAATTGCTTGATTTTAAATGTGTATGTTCATATATAATGGGCAAAATGAGAATTAACATGAGATAGTATGGTTACTAGTGTTAATTGGATTTTGTGAATCGTAATTGATTAATTGACCTTTTATATGTGAATGATATGTATGTGTTGTGAATGTTGTGTACAATTGGTGGATAATTCATCGAGTTGAATTATTGTGATATGCTAAATATTAAGATGGTAGAGATGATCTTAATTGCATATGTTTGATTAATATTGTACATACATTCATATCATGGATGCCTTGAAACAAAGGTGGTTTGCTTTGAAACATAAGCGTGGCTTGGATTCTAGAGTGAATCGGAAAGCGGTAAACTATATGTTTACATTTGGTGGCTTTGGTCTTGTCCGGATCTGAAGCGTGGCTAGATTCTATATGAATCGGAAGCGGTGGAACTTTGGGTCCATATTGGGTACCACATGCATAGAGTCACATGTTTTGCATTGAGTCACATTGAGGTTAAGTGATGTTTGAATATATGCATTTATGTGATTGTCATGTGTACATGAGATGTGATAATTGAAATTGGTGATGTTTTAATATATAATTGGTTAAACGTGTGAATATGTGATAATGATGGATTGTGTATATATTTGGGATAATAGTATTGAATCTTTTGAGTATTATACTATTGAATTTTGTGCTTACTTGAATATGTGAAATTTATTAGATGATATTATTTATATGATTATGACTTGTTGTGTGATGAAAAGTATGTGAGATTAATGAACTGTAGAAGTATGATGTGTATAGTAGCTATTGATACTTGTGATGTGATGATTTTATATGTCTGAATCCTAGCATGCAATTTATCATATGCCCACTTATATGATTTGATATCTCACCATTTTCTCTTGTTTCGCCGTTGCCTTTATATTGGCAACGTGCAGGTATTCAAGTATGAAGATTTAGTTGCCGATACTCGAGTCGGTTGTCGCTCTGATACGTAGCACTCTGGGGGGAACGATTTATGTCATTCATGATGTTGTTGTTTAAATTGTGTTATCTTGGTTGAACAAAATGATAAGTTAACTGAAGATATTTTATTGAATACATTCTTAAGTGATTCCGCTGTGTTTTAATAAAATAAGTTATTCTATTTCAAAGGTGCTATGTATCCGCTTTATGCGACGAGGTGATTTGTTTTGTTTTGATTATGTGACGCCTCATTTGTTTATTGAGAAATTTTGAAAAAAACTCTGATTTATATATATTTGCCGGGTAGAAATGGGGTGTTACAATAGTGGTATCAGAGCAGGTCGGTCCGTCCGGCCTAGTTGTCGAGTCAGTTGAGTTGTGTGACAGTTGAATGCTGTCAGTGTTTTATTTCTTAGTACGCGACATGTGTGTGAAACTGTCAGTACTTGTTTGCTTTGTTGTAGGGATTGGTTTGATTACAAGTGGGGGAGAAGTTTTACTTCTTGAAGATGTTTCTGTTGTAAGGGATGGTCAAGTATGCTGAGTTACGATGTTCAACATGATGGAGGACTGTGAAGTTGTCGGTGCGAGTAACCTTTGTGTGAGATGCTGATGTTTGAAAAACGATAGAGTAATGAAGTTGCAGTTGACCTTATGTTGAACTCACATAAGTGATTGTCGGATGTAGTCGATGCGTGAAGTGTGGTGAATCGTGAGTTCGAGTTGGAAACTCGAAGGTGCGCGTAGCCCGTGTAAATAATGGTTGCCTTGGTGATATTAAGATTGGAATTTCGATGAAAGAATGCATCTCTCGAATTTTAAGGAGTTATGCTAGAAGTTGTTTGGGATGTGTTTGAGTCGAAGAAAAGTGAGTTTCGGAGTAGGATCTCCGTAAGCAAGTCACAGAAAATTCAGAATCATTGTGAAACTTTAAAAATTCATAACTTGAGTTCTGGATATCCGATTTGAGCTCCATTTGAAGCGTCGGAAAGATAATAAGATGAATTGTGAAGTATGAGTATAGAAGTAATTTTGGAGATGGAAAGACGTTTGACGATTGTGTGATGCTAAGTGACTATGAAGCGAATTTAGTAATATGGTTGGACGTCGGTGTCTCATCGACGGGATGTAATGAGTAGGAAGTGGTGGGAATTGTATAGGACCCAAGGCGGATTATTGGATTATGACGTGTTAATGGATTTGAGTGAAAATACGGAGATGATGCTATTATGATGTAACAACGATTTATACTCCACTATGGTTGTCGAATACTAATTGACAAATTGGGGAACTGATCACCCTCAATCCATTGTTAATGGTAGATGACAACCGTACTGAATGTTATAAATATGTCTTGCTATCTTAATAGTAGAGAAAGAGTATTGATGTTGTATCACGAAGTTAGTCATTCACCAGTTTGTGTAACTTGATAAGAGGAGTGGTGGAGTAAGAGTTTGACGAAATGATCAATTCGGAGTAGTGAGTATTGTACAAGCGAATGTCGCAAGGTGGAGGATTTGGAAGTAACGGTGAAACAACGATGTGAAAAAGAGTATTCAGGAAAGTCTGTGTTGGATTGAAAATTTGTGAACCATACAGTTGACAGAGTTTTAACAAGGCCGTGACTTAAAGAAGAATTATCAGAGTGCGCATCGGAAGCATTACGTTGCATTGTTGTTATACAACTTGTAAGAAGTGAAGGACTATATGTCAGCAGACTGTGAAGTGGAGTTATCTTGATGTTTAGATTGATAGACTGTTGGAATAAGTGCGACGAGCCAGGATGCTGCATTGAGTCGTTGATTATTGCAAAACTGGTAAGAACTGTAATGTGTTAGTGTTCATGGGAATCGTTGTCTTAACGAAGAGGTAGTGATCGAAGTGTTACCAAGCACGATTTGGAGATTGATATTTGGATACGAGGTTTGTGTTTGGATGGTGTTGAGCCAATTTTCGAGGACGAAAATATTCTAAGTGGGGGAGAGTTGTAACACCCCGAATTTAATTAAATTGGTTAATTAAATTATTGAAGGATTTAAATATTTGATTTAGTCGAAATTGGATCGTCGGTGTTATTTAAGGGCGTATTTGGAATTATATAAATCGAAGTCGGATAGTCAGAAAATAATATTAAGAATAATATTATTTATAAGTCGGAATTATTATATTGAAGAAATTATTATTATAAGTGATATAATTGATTATTTGAGATATATCTCTTATTGGGCCTAAATTGATTTTGGAGGATACTAAATAAAGAGAGGATTTAAACACTAAGCCCAATTGGTTTTATATTAGGGTTTTAGAGATGGAAAAGGGTAGTTGTCATTTTGGGGAGGAATCAAGAATAGAGGAGAAAGAGGCAAGCAATGAAGAAGAAGAAGAAGAAGCTTAGAAATTTTCATCCATGGTGCCAAATTGAAGATGCAATTAGAGACCCATTGAGTGCTTCCATTGAATAAGGTAAGGGTTGGGTTCTCTTCCTATAATTGGGTTTATGAAATATTGTATGTGGGGATTGGATGTGTAGATTTATTGCTTTTGCTTGTGTTGATTGTTGCTGAAAAATATATTGTTTTCTCTTTTAATTGCTGTGGTTGTTGTTTGGAATTGTCATGTTAACTTGTTCCGTGAATTGAAGTTTGCCATCACTGTTTGTGTTAATGACGGTGGCATGGAATTACATAAACTTGATGTTCGGTAGCTTAGCATGTTATATATATAAAGTATTTTCACCTCCACTTTCTGCCTATGTCATGTAAATGAGAACCGCCTTTATTGTGTGGCAAAATGCTTACTAGCTCAAAGTTCTCAGTATTGCTTTGGTATATAATGGTAGCCTTCATTTATTAATAAATGTAAGTATTTAGATTTGGCACTTGTATAATTTGCTAGATTTTCCCTAATTAATGAAATCTCAAATTCAATTACTTTCCTCGGTAAAAATAAAGAAGAAAATATTAACTTATGATGAGACAAATCTATATAAGAAAATGTGAGTGAGTGTTATATATCATCATTGCTAGCTAATGCTCACAAAAACAATTGTCTAGCTGTCTTTGAGATGTCAAAATTTGTTATACTTAGATTGTACTTAAATAAAGATGTTCCTCTGTTTTTAATTATAATTGTCAATGCATAATGGTACAATAAATTAGAAACAGTAGGATTAAGGAATTGTGAATTATGTAGTGTGAGTAGAATGAATGCTTAGTTAACAGTAATGATTATAGACCTAATAAATAGTCCCTTTTGATCGAAATAGCCGAACTAAGCGGTATAATTAGTTGTCCGGAATTTGATGAAAATTCACGTGGTAGTTAAGTTTAATTAGTAGATTAACATGGTGGTGTTATTTTGTTGAAATTGTGATATTTTACGAATCGACTGAAATTGTGTTTGGTTTAAATATTCTTTATAAATAAATTATGATAATTTAATAGAATTGTCAATAGAGTCGTTAGAGTTGTCAATAGAGTTGTTAGAGTCGACAATAAGTTGTCAGAGTTGTTTTGAATTATTAAGAGTCATATTTTTATTTGTTTTGAGTAATTCTGACGTGTTTAGAGTTGTCAGTGTATAACGTCGGTGTTTGTTTTTTTATTAGAACTTTAACAATTCATATCTTTTGAACCGTAACTCCGTTTGAGTCTCCGTTCGAGGCGTTAGAAAGCTAACGCGATATTCTTTTTAATAAAAATGGTCTTGAGCAGTAGAATGCTAGAAAATTGGAAATGGAGTAGAAATAGAAGTGAATTAAATTAATATAGTGTGATTATTAATTGGTTGATTAAATTAATAGTTGAATTAATTTCAATGTGTTTAATTGATTAGAATATAATTTGGAATTAGATTAACTATTTGGTTTGTCGATAAACTACGATATTTTGAGAATTTATCCGTAATTGTGTTTTGATTGAATATGTATGTTGAGAAATATATATTATTATGTCAATGATTTTGTTTTGATATTGATTCTCTGTGGGTAGTTGGATAGCATTAATTTTAATGATTAATTGCTTGATTTTAAATGTGTATGTTCATATATAATGGGCAAAATGAGAATTAACATGAGATAGTATGGTTACTAGTGTTAATTGGATTTTGTGAATCGTAATTGATTAATTGACCTTTTATATGTGAATGATATGTATGTGTTGTGAATGTTGTGTACAATTGGTGGATAATTCATCGAGTTGAATTATTGTGATATGCTAAATATTAAGATGGTAGAGATGATCTTAATTGCATATGTTTGATTAATATTGTACATACATTCATATCATGGATGCCTTGAAACAAAGGTGGTTTGCTTTGAAACATAAGCGTGGCTTGGATTCTAGAGTGAATCGGAAAGCGGTAAACTATATGTTTACATTTGGTGGCTTTGGTCTTGTCCGGATCTGAAGCGTGGCTAGATTCTATATGAATCGGAAGCGGTGGAACTTTGGGTCCATATTGGGTACCACATGCATAGAGTCACATGTTTTGCATTGAGTCACATTGAGGTTAAGTGATGTTTGAATATATGCATTTATGTGATTGTCATGTGTACATGAGATGTGATAATTGAAATTGGTGATGTTTTAATATATAATTGGTTAAACGTGTGAATATGTGATAATGATGGATTGTGTATATATTTGGGATAATAGTATTGAATCTTTTGAGTATTATACTATTGAATTTTGTGCTTACTTGAATATGTGAAATTTATTAGATGATATTATTTATATGATTATGACTTGTTGTGTGATGAAAAGTATGTGAGATTAATGAACTGTAGAAGTATGATGTGTATAGTAGCTATTGATACTTGTGATGTGATGATTTTATATGTCTGAATCCTAGCATGCAATTTATCATATGCCCACTTATATGATTTGATATC
Source organism: Vicia villosa (assembly GCF_029867415.1). Taxonomy (NCBI): domain Eukaryota; kingdom Viridiplantae; phylum Streptophyta; class Magnoliopsida; order Fabales; family Fabaceae; genus Vicia; species Vicia villosa. Next base: position 102,289,264 of record NC_081181.1, on the reverse strand, counting down.
TCACCATTTTCTCTTGTTTCGCCGTTGCCTTTATATTGGCAACGTGCAGGTATTCAAGTATGAAGATTTAGTTGCCGATACTCGAGTCGGTTGTCGCTCTGATACGTAGCACTCTGGGGGGAACGATTTATGTCATTCATGATGTTGTTGTTTAAATTGTGTTATCTTGGTTGAACAAAATGATAAGTTAACTGAAGATATTTTATTGAATACATTCTTAAGTGATTCCGCTGTGTTTTAATAAAATAAGTTATTCTATTTCAAAGGTGCTATGTATCCGCTTTATGCGACGAGGTGATTTGTTTTGTTTTGATTATGTGACGCCTCATTTGTTTATTGAGAAATTTTGAAAAAAACTCTGATTTATATATATTTGCCGGGTAGAAATGGGGTGTTACAGTATGTGCTAGCAATTTGACTAACTCCCATGTGTTGTTTCTTTCTATTGTCTGTAACTCTTAAATCATAGCTAACTTCCATTGATTAATCTTCAAAGCTTCACTATAGTTGATTATTGAAGGAGTGAAAAACACTAAGAAAGGGGGAGATTGAATAAGGGTTGTTTCTCTTTGGCAAATAAAAATAATGAACACAATTATTTTTATCCTGGTTCGTTTGAACTCAAACTACCTCCAGTCCACCCTCACAGGTGATTTACCTCCACTGAGGATTTAATCCACTAATCAAAAACTGATTACAATGGTTCTCCACTTAGATCAACCTCTAAGTCTTCTTGAGTCTACAGATCACAACTTGATCACTCAAGGAATTTTGGTTTACAAAGATATAATCAAATACAGAGATTAATGATGCTTCTAAAAAGTTGTAATCACTAAGTGATTTTTCTCTTAAGTTTATGATCTAGAACTCACTAAATATACAAAAGTATGTGAGCTTGAAGATGAAGATTGTTTTCTTTGTTCAAGAGCCTTTTGCGTGAGAAAGATTCAGAGTGTGTTGTGAGTTTGTAACGTAAGCTCTAGCCTTTTTCTTTGGCTGACAATTTCCTTTTATAGACGTGAGAATGTGACCGTTGAACAGCTCTGCATTTAATGCATTGCGTGTGCAGTACAATGCTGCATTAAATGTTACATGCTTTTGTCAACTACCTTGAGCCTTGCTTCAACTGCTTTTTTTGACTTTGCCTTTTGTAGCCATACTTCTAACGTTCCTTTTGTCAGACACACAGACTAGCCTTTCTAGCTTTTCATCATTTGCTTTCTTCTGGGATCAGACTTTGTGATTTGCTTTGTTCATCAGAGTTTCCAGCGTTTGGTGCAAGTTAGAACTTCAGCGCTTCAGACTATGGAAGTTCCTTAAAGCGTGATACCTTCAGATCTTCAGAGCTTGCTTCAAATAGTCATGATCTGATAACTTCAAGACCATGTTCTAATGTCTTCAGGACCATGTTCTAATGTAGCCATCCAGAACATCTGGGTTAGAGCTGTCATACCCCAAATTTTGGAAGGAAATTTCTCAAAATTTCACCTACAAACTGAAAAAAACTTCCAACATGAAAGTTGTAGATTTTGATCCAATAAACAACTTTGACACATTAATTTTTTTCCATAAGATCAACCATTTAAGAGATATGGAGCTTCAAAGTTGGTACTTTTTGAAAACTTCACTTGAAATCTCATTTTCTTCAAAGTTCATGGATCTTTTTCCCCCATTTCCTTAAAGGTCTTGAAGAAACTTTCAACTAGGTTTTGAAGTGTGTAACATGAGCTTTCCAAAATGTCCAAGAGCATGAAAAAATATGGAGCATAGCTATGGTTTTGAATTATGCATTTAGTGATCATTCTCACTTGAAATTTCAAACCATTTTCACTAAGTTATGAACCAAGTTGCCAAATGGACCAAGTAATGATACATAGAGGCAATTTTAACCATGGTTTAGTAACTTTAACCATATGCATTTAATGGTAAGATTCCTTTCTATCCCTTAAGTGCCAAATCACCAAAGAAGAAGCAAGTTGCAAAGCTCTGAGTTCAGAAAGTTTGGCCTATAAATAGAGGTCATTACTTCATTCAAAATCACATCAAAACCTCACAAAGCATAGGTTTTCTCTTTCTTTCTTGAATTACAAGTTTCATAGTTTTCAAAGAGGTAGAAAACTCAACCTCTAAACCTTGCAAGTTCTGAGCCAAGTGATGCTTCCCACAAGCCACAAACATCATATGGGATGTGTTTGATCCATCCATACACCCCAAAAACTCAAAATCACTACCTTACTTCTCAAATATGCATAACCTAAGCCTTATCATGCCAAAATCAATTCCAGGCCATATCTGTCCAAGTTAACACTTCTAACACCATCCATATACTTCATATGAACTGTCCCAACCATCATCCATGATCTGAAACGCCTCCATCTTCAAATTCGATTCATACTTGAAGGCTCTGCAGATCGGGTTCCATAGCTTAGCTCAGATGAATTCAAACTGTTCCAAGCATCCAGACACCTTCCCTAAGGTCCATTGAAGCTGTCCAGATTAAACAACAACATCTGTAACACCTCCAGGCACGATTTCAATTTCCAGTTTGGCCGTTTTTGAAGGTAAGCCTCATGAACTTCAAACTCTACCATGCACGCATCATAAATGAAATATTGATATACCATCTTGTTTCTGCACCTATAAGGATCATTAACCCTCAATCAATTGCATCATATCATGATCATACACGATTTCACAATGATTTGTCATATTAGGGTTCTTCGTGTTCATCAGAAAATTGATAGCCCTAGTGTTAAAATAAATGCAATTAAATGATACCATTGTGTTCCTCGTCCAAAATCGAGCAAGATAGACCCTTCACTTGATCAAAACAATTCAGTTTCAAAGATTTTCAAAAATTAGTTGAAGGTGTGTTCTTGGCGCCATTTTTGATTCAGAAAATTCAAATCCAAGTTTTAAAATATAATCAGTTTGATGCGTGTTATTAACAAGCCACAAGCGTGGCGCAGTTGGTCCATGTTTTGGTTGGTGAGAGTGAGGGCGTGGGTTCAAGCCTTAGTGAAGACAAAGTCCAATTTTTTATCACTTTTTTTTCATTTTTCTTCACAACTTCATCATTTAATTTAACCATTCAAATCAACTTATTCTTGATTCATTTTTTACACACCTCTTATTTAATATGCATATTTTGACAATATCAAAGAAAATCACAAAAAAGGATTTATTTAATATGTTTTTAATTAGGTTTAAAATGATGTATTTTTAAATGTTTTTAAATACTTTAAATATTATTTTTCATTTAATTTTTAACCTAATCACTTGTAAATATTTTTTGTGATCAAACCCTAATCACTTAGGTCTTAATTAAGCATTAAAACTTGTTTTAACATTAATTAAGTTGATTTCTTTTAAATTCAAATCATTTTAAAACGAGCGATCGCGATCCTTTTCAAAACGATAACCATTTCTTTTTGATTTTTCTTTTTAAAAGAAACTATTGATTAAATCTTTTTTGATTGATCAATTGATTTTCAAAACGAAGTGGGGCCTCTCGAATATTAGAGAGTGTAAGTCCCATTTCTTTTCTTTTTGTATAGTTTTTTAAACAATAAAACTTCTTCAAAATGAAATCTTTTCAAACAATTTTCAAATCATTTTCAAAACAACAAAACTTCAAAACTTTTCAAATAAAACATGGGCCTCCATGTAGGTATAAGTCCCAAGCCCCTTTTGTACATACCTTTGCCTTTGTACAATTTCAGTTTCTTCAAACAGAAAACTTCTTTCAAAACAACTTTCAAACGGTTTTTTTCAAACGACGCGTCTGTAAATAAAACAATCAACCATGTTTTGCAAATAAAACATGGGCCTCCATGTAGGTATAAGTCCCAAGCCCTTTTGTGAATACCTGTTTACATAGCTTTGAATAAACTCAAGTGGACCTCTCCTCGAGTATAAGTCCCGAGCCCCCGTGTATACAAATGGATCATGCTTACAGGTATATTTCCTTCATAAACTCCATTATATACACACACTTTGTCATATATATAACTGTTCATATTTGTTCATGTACCTGTTCATGTTTGTTCATACTTGTTCATATTTGTGATTGTGTTATATATACTTCTTCAACTTAGTACAACACTAGGTTCCCCATAGCCTCCTATTGGGCTTCGTGTAAAGAATCTCCCTAGTTTAGGTTAGGACATAGAGTATGGTTTCCCGGTGAAATCGCTCTAAGAGCTCAAACCAACTATACCATGCCTCCCCTTGGGCTTTGTACAAACGAGTGACCCTCCCATAGCCTCCTCTTGGGCTTACAATGCAAGGACCCTGGATTGTCCCTCCCATAGCCTCCTCTTGGGCTTACAATGCAAGGACCCTCGGATAGCCTCCTCTTGGGCTTCGTACAAGGACCCACGGGCTTCTTATAAGCATCCCCAATATCCAAATCAAATACCCTAGGAGATTAGACATTTATCATCTCTATGATAGGAGTATCTCATCTATATCATCACAAACAATCAATAACCTTAACTTTTTTGCCACAAGGCTGGCTAATCAATCAAACCTTTTTTTGCCACCATACTGGCTGATTAATCAAAGTTTTTGTCACAAGGCTGACTTCATTGAAACTTTTGCCACAAGGCTGGCTGATTAATCAAAACTTTTTGTCACAAGGCTGACTTCATTGAAAGTTTTTGCCACAAGGCTGGCTAAAAAACATCTTTATCATTCTAAGCACCATAAGTGGCATGGCCCAGGGCTTATAATGAAAAGATTTTCAAACAAAAACAAACAGATGTATGTGATGATATAGATTAGATACATCGAACATTTAGATGACATTTGTCTCTTATCCTTTGCTTCCACTAGCATAAGTGGGAACTACGATTGCTCTGACTTTCTCAACATCCCTTTGAGAATACGTAGGCACAAGGTCTTACTCCTTGGCGAGCAAAACTTCTCCCTCAAACCACTCAAACCTTAACACCCGTAGACCCCGAGCTACAGATGCTCTGATTCCCTATAGGGGATATGTATGCAGAGGATCACAATGATCTTTGCGAGCATAATCAAACAAACACCTTAGGTCCCACCTATTTCACAACAGAACCTCCACCATAACATAGAATGAAAAACAATAAAGAATCCTATAGAGTACCATAGATACGTTGGGTGCTAATACCTTCCCTTCGTATAACCAACCCTCTTACCCAAGATCTCTCCCCCACTTTTTAGGTTATTGCAGCTTTTTTCCTTTTCCCCCTTTGGAAATAATAAAAAGTTTGGTCGGAACAAAAGAAAAATCATTTTTTATGAGCACTCGAGCCCAAACAAGGCATCAGGTGTCTCATCCCGAGAAAAAAGGATAAACGATTTTTCGCCCGCGACAGAAAAATGGCGACTTCACTGGGGACCATCTTTTTATAGTTTCCAAAGGAAGGGTTATTTCTAATTATTGTTTTTTAATTCTTGTGTGATTCTTTGGTTCTATTACTTGTGTGGTTCTGTTACAAGTGATACATTATGGACAAATCCTAACCCGGATTAAGTACACATAAGAATTAGGTGGAGGGTATAGTCATGTACAGGCGTACGTGAGAATCCTTCCGCTCAGTGGAGGTTCCTTGTTGGTAATATATGTTTAGCATGTTTCGTAGCGAAAACATTATTGCTGCATTGAACTGTAGAAGCTGAGTTGGCTGTAGAACCCCAACCCATCCTGGCCTTATTAGGACGTGGTGCAGAAACGATCCAGGTGAAGACTTGGATAGTTGTCATGCGGAGAACCACACTCAGACGAGTTTTTCTTGAGAATATTGCTGGCTCATGAGTTTAATTGTGGAAGGCCGGTAATATCCGAAAGAAAAATGTAGACTCTGACGTATCAGTAGAACATGTTGTGCAGGTGATTAACTAGAACTATCCCATTTTTGGTTCTCTGACCTCATGCTCGTGACGCTGGACCTTTGAACCTATGTGTACCATGTTTGTGTACCATGTTTGTAGTACCATGTTTGCGTTACCATGTTCGTATTACCATGTTTGTTTTACCATGTTTGAATATGTGGCATTCATGCATCCACGCATTCATACATTCATAAAAAAAAACCATCTTTTTTCCATAAAAAAACATGATTTTTCCAAAGATTTAGAGAAATTTTCTTTGCAAACATTAGGATTAAGTTATGGAAGAGGTAAAGAGGCATACCAAGAAATATGGTTTCAAAGAGCCTAATGTGGAAAGACTAAAAGAATTAGCATCTTTTGTACAAGATCCTTCGGATTTTAGGAAAAGTTATGGAAAGCTTTTGCCTATCCTGAACACTCACGTTGATGAAGGACTTCTCAAAACTCTGGTTCAGTTCTATGATCCCGTCTACCGGTGTTTCACCTTTCCAGACTATCAGTTGGTACCAACCTTGGAAGAATATGCCAATCTTTTGGGTATTCCTGTGTCTGACAAAATACCTTTCAATGGTTTGGAAGCCATTCCTAAGTCACCAGCCATTGCAGCAGGTATCCACTTGAAGAAATCTGAAGTAGAAAGTAATTGGACTACCAAAGGAAACCTTCCGGGTTTGACTTCGCAGTTTTTAATAAAGAAAGCCTTTGATTTCATTGAAACTGGTAGCATGATAGCTTTTGAAGATGTACTAGCCTTGCTCATCTATGGGTTGGTTCTGTTTCCCAACATCAACGACTTTGTTGATATCAACGCCATAAAGATCTTTCTGATTGGAAATCCTGTTCCGACTTTGCTTGGTGACATGTATTTCTCTGTCCATCATAGGAATCGCCAAGGTGGTGGAATCATTGTATGTTGTGCACCTCTTTTGTACAAATGGATTGTTTCACACTTACCTGAGTCTCCTACTTTCACGGAAAACCAAGAAGGTTTGCGTTGGTCTCAAAGGCTTATGTCTCTTACTAATAATGATATTCATTGGTATACCTTGGCTCGCTGCGGCACAGAAACCATTGATAGTTGTGGAGAGTTCGCCAACGTACCCCTCATTGGTACACAAGGAGGAATTAACTACAACCCGATCTTAGCCCGACGACAACTCGGGTATGCAAATTCAGCTAAACCTATTGGTCCCTCAGTGGAAGGCTACTTTTACAAAGAAGGGGATGATCCTCAAAGGTTGAAAACAAGAATGGTGAGAGCTTGGTACGACGTCCGATGGAAAGAAAAAGGTGAGGCGAGAAATTGCATTGCTGTGGACACCTATACCTCCTGGGTAAAGAAAAGAGCAAAGGAGTTTCAAATGCCTTATGTTTATGAAAAACCCATGTTCCCTGCAGTATCTCAACGACCCAACATTCCCACTATGGAGGAATACCAAGACACTTTGGCTAAGATGAGGATAGAAAAAGACGCTTGGGAAGAAAAGTTTCGTAGAACTGATGTGAAAAACAGAAAGTTGAAAAAACGAGTGAAAGATCACGAAGAAACTCTCTACTGTCAAGATGGATGGCTCATGAGCAAAGATGAGAAGATTCGTCAGAAAGACGCTGCAATCAAAATGTACATCAAAGAAAGCAAGAGAAATCTTGAAGGCTCAACAAGCAACGCTCCAACTCCTGACGACTGGAAGAATGTGATTGACAAGCTGAGGACCGAAAAGGCCAAGTTGAAAGCTTATTATGGGAAAGAAATCACGAAGCTCAAGATGCACAACGCATTCGGTTCTTCATCTGATGAAGATGTTTAGGATTGTTTAGCTTTATTTACCATTTGCTTCTGTAAGGAGCTATGCTCCAATGTTGTAACATTTTCCCATTATTTCAATAAAAGAATAGTTTGCGTTCAAATGTTTGCAAGGAAATAATCTTTAAAAAATGTTTGGAAAAATCATAAACTTCTTGTTGCATACATCATTCTGCATATCGAGTCTGTTGTCTAGAGTCTTATCTTTTGGATCTTTCTCCAATAGATCGTCAAGCTGTCACGTCTCAAAGTTTCTCAACCGCGCTCGCAATCAGATCACAGATACAATACTCGTTCAAGCAGAAGAAGAATAATGGAACACTCTGAACAAGAGAATATTGAGCTCCGTGGTACAGTAACCACCCTTCAGGAAAAGTTGGAAAGTCTCACTACTCTGGTTGACTCCTTAATGGCCGCACAGAATCAGCCGCCGCCACCAAACAGTCAAGCAACAGTGACATCTGAAGTCACTACTCCAGTCTCTACAGTTGCGTTCAGCATTCCATCTTTCTCCATGCCAGAAGGTTGGGGCACGCCTTTCAGCTTTGGTGCAAGTTTCCGCCATAATTTCTCTGGGGTTCAAACAACCATAACTGAAGCGCCCGCTGCACAAAGTTCACTGTTCACTCCAAATCAGGGGGTAACTTTTTCCCAAATCACTATGGCACTTTCTCAACCCACTATGACAGTTCCGACCCCTACGGTTCACACTGTTCCTTATGATGGCAATGAGATTTATCATGATCAAGGTGATAGCACAAATCAGCGTAATCTTGTGGGAGATCTCCAAGAGCAGTTTAACAAGATGCAGCTGGAAGTTAAAGCTATCCGTGGAAAAGATTTGTTTGGAAAGAATGCCCAGGAACTATGTTTGGTTCCCAGTGTACAAATACCAGCTAAATTCAAGGTCCCAGACTTTGAGAAGTACAAAGGTAGTTCTTGTCCACAAAGTCATCTCGTGATGTATGCTAGGAAGATGTCTACTTATGCAGATAATCATCTGTTGCTCATCCATTACTTTCAAGACAGTTTGACTGGTGCCGCACTGAAGTGGTACACAGGTTTGGATAGCACTAATATTCGGACTTTCAACGACCTAGGCGAGGCCTTTGTCCGACAATACAAGTATAACTCGGATATGGCTCCAGACAGAGATCAGCTTCGATCCATGGCTCAGAAAGATCATGAAGCTTTCAAAGAATATGCCCAACGATGGAGAGAAACTGCTGCTCAGATTAATCCACCGTTAAAAGAGAAGGAGATGACAAAGATCTTCTTGAATACTCTCAGTCCGTTTTACTATGAACGCATGATTGCTAGTGCTCCAAGTGATTTCACCGAAATGGTAAACATGGGGATGCGTCTAGAAGAAGGAGTCTGAACAGGACGTTTAACTAAAGAAGGTGGATCTTCAAGCGGAAACAAAAAGTTCGAAAGTGGTTTCCCAAAGAAGAAAGAACAAAATGTTGACATGGTATCCCAAGGAAAGCCAAGAGGAAACGTCAATCGTCAACGACAGGTCGCTGCTATCACACCAGTCGTTAATACAACACCAAATCCGGGATTTACTCCGCAGTTTCAACAACAACAGCCTCGACAACAGGCTCAGCAGTTTAACAATAATCAGAATCGTGTACAAAGAGCTCCACAGTTTGATCCGATTCCAATGACCTACACAGAATTGTACCCTGCTTTGATTGAAAGAGGTCTTGTTCAAACTAAAGCACCACCACCAGTACCTGAGAAACTCCCATGGTGGTACAAAGCTGAGGTCTCATGCCCTTATCATCAAGGAGCACCTGGCCATGATCTTGAGCATTGCATAGCCTTGAAATATGAAGTTTAGAGGTTGGTTAGGTCAAATCTTCTCTCTTTCAGAAATTTGAATCCTAATGTGCAAGCAAATTCGCTGCCCAATCATGGAGGGCATGTTGTAAACATGGTGTACGGATGTCCTGGTCCGTACCGAGTCTATAATATCAATTACTCAAGAGCAGATTTGGTACAAATGCATGCTACTCTCTGTCAAGGGCAGAATTTTCGCCAGCATCACTACGGTTCCTGCAGCATATGTTGTGTAGATCCTCACGGATGTTTGATTGTGAGAAGAGATCTCCAAGTTCTGTTGGATAATGGTACTATTCAGATCTACAGAAATAGGAATGAAGATGAAGTTAACATGATAGGATGTTATCCGCATGAGCTTTTAGTCTCAGATATCAACTCGAAAATGCCTAAAGTTAACGTCATCGTTCCTCATTTCAACATGCCTGAGCGCATAGAAGTTACTTACAACAAGCCAAAGGTTCCTATTGCTCCTTTGATCATTTGTCTACCTGGACCTGTTCCCTATGACTCTGACAAGGCAGTTCCATACAACTACAATGCTACAATGATAAAGAAGGGACAAGAAGTTCCTTTACCTGCTCTTTCATCTGTCGTGAATATCGCCGATGTGAGTCACGTAACAAGAAGTGGACGTGTGTATACTCCACTACCTCCGAAGCAGCCTGTTGCTCCTGCTACCGGATAAAATCCTATCAATACACCAGTGGGAAATCCCGAGGAAACTCCTGTCAGTAATACAAACACTGATGTTGGTCAATCCAGTGGAACCAATGTCAATCCTGACTTTGACGAAATTTTGAAGCTTATCAAAAGAAGTGAATACAAGATTGTGGATTAGCTTATGCAGACTCCTTCAAAAATCTCAATACTTTCATTGCTGTTGAATTCAGAAGCCCACAGGGAAGCCCTGATGAGAGTTTTGGATCAGGCTTTTGTAGATCATGATGTGACTGTTGATCACTTTGATGGGATAATAGCCAACATAACTGCTTGCAACAATTTAAGCTTCTGTGATGAAGAACTCCCCGAGGAGGGTAAAAATCACAATCTTGCTTTGCACATTTCTATGAACTGTCAGTCAGACTCTTTGTCCAATGTGTTGGTAGACACCGGATCTTCCTTGAATGTGATGCCAAAGACGACTCTTGCTCGTTTGTCTTACCAAGGAATGCCTATGAAGTTCAGTGGTGTGGTAGTCAAAGCATTTGATGGATCGCGAAAATCTGTTATCGGCGAAGTCAACCTTCCCATGACAATTGGTCCACATACATTTCATATCACCTTCCAGGTCATGGACATTCAAGCTGCTTATAGCTGTCTGTTAGGACGACCATGGATCCATGAAGCAGGGGCAGTAACTTCTACGCTCCACCAAAAGTTAAAATTTGTAACAAATGGAAAATTGGTAACAATAAGTAGAGAGCAAGCCTTGATGGTGAGCCATTTATCCAATTTCTCTTTCATAAGTGCTGACAATGTGGAAGGAACGCAGTTCCAAGGTCTCTCTTTAAAAGACGAATCTTCCAAAAAGAAAGCATCAATCTCTTCTTACAAAGAGGCGGTAAAAGTAGTGAAAGATGGAACTACCACTGGCTGGGGGCAAGTTGTGATCCCTACCAAGAATGAAACTAGAGCAGGACTCGGAAGTTCACCAACATTCTCAAACTGCACCAATAAGGATGAAACCCTTCGTCCGATCAAAGAAACATTCATTAGTGGAGGGTTCCTCAATCCAATTCCTCAAGAAGTTAATGTCCTTATCGAAGAATGCATCGAAGAAGGTCTCTCCGATGATGAAGAAGAATGGAAATGTTATCTCAATGACTCGGGATACATATCTCAGGAAGAACCATATCCTCCGTCACAGAAATCCAAAGGCAATGAAACTGAGCCTATTCCTGCAGAGGTCTGGGACACCTTGGGACAACCAAGTGGCAAATTTGATTATATGGTGAAATATATTGCACCTGAAAGTTCAAAGATTGCGATTGAAGATATCCAACCAACTGGATGGGGAGATTCCTTTGAATATAATAGTCAACCAGAAGAGGTTTATCAGCCCTGTCAATTTTCTCAGCAGCCTGAAATTACTGAAGATTTCGGCTTCAATGCATCTACCAAGATTAACAATCCTGAAGATGGTTATTATCACATAAATGCCATTTTTGAAGATGAAGGGGAAGATGGTCCCGCAACTGACTCGGAAAGTGTCGCTGACAATGAGTCTCTTCATCCTGAAGATTGGGAATTACATCCTGAAGATCCTGAAGATTGTGACTCATCTTATGCTCTTCAAGAAATAGAAGAAGACCGTTTCAACTCTACAAAGAACAAGGGTGACAAACCAGGACCTTCAAATCCTGCTCGACCAGCCGTCAATGTCAATACTGAAGATAATTCCGGAGTGAATTTTCCTGAATACATAATACACAGAGGAGTTCGTTGCTACTGGAAAGCTGTCGACGTTCCGAATGTTGTTCGCCGCTCAAAGTAATCACCTCGTTGTTATTTTGACCTCCTGCCTTGCCCAAAGCAGAGAGATGTTTTATAGGGCTTTGCTTTTAAATGTTCCGCCCAAATAACTTTGTGTATAGGGCTTTGTTTTAAAAGTTTCCCTCTTTGTCTTGCCCAAGACAAATGAGTTTGTGTTTAGGGTTTTGTTTCAAAAATGAATCATAAATAAAGTGTCATTTTGAATTCCCTACACTATGTGTTTTATTTTTTTGCCTTTTTCTGGAAATGGTAATCCTAAAAAACAAAAAAAAAACCAAAAAAAAAACCAAGAAAAAAAACTTTTTCAAAAAAAATCTGCATACACTCTTGCATTCATAAATTTTCTGAAATAAATATAAATCATATGTGCAGATTTACTATTGATAAACCCATTGAATGCAATAACCCTATGCCCTCTCCCAACTTTGAGTTTCCTGTGTTCGGAGCCGAAGAAGAGGAAGAAGAGGAGATCCCGGACGAGATCTCTCGATTACTTAAGCACGAGGAAAGAGCCATTCTGCCTCACAAAGAGCCTTTAGAAAAGATCAATTTGGGTTCTGAAGAAGACAAAAAATAAGTGACCATTGGATCGCTACTTGATGCTGATATCAAGAGTAAGTTGACAGACCTTCTCAAAGAATATGTTGACGTGTTCGCCTGGTCCTACCAAGACATGCCTGGGTTGGATACCAATATTGTACAGCATTACTTGCCATTGAAGCCAGAATGTCCGCCAGTTAAGCAGAAATTGCGAAGGACTCACCCTGATATGGCTAACAAGATCAAAACAGAAGTTCAGAAACAGCTCGACGCAGGTTTTCTTGTCACCTCTGAGTATCCTCAATGGTTGGCCAACATAGTGCCAGTTCCAAAGAAAGATGGCAAAGTCAGAATGTGTGTTGACTACCGTGACTTGAACAAAGCCAGTCCAAAAGATGACTTTCCATTACCTCATATTGACATGCTGGTTGATAACACCGCTAAGTTCAACGTCTTTTCCTTCATGGACGGGTTCTCCGGTTATAATCAGATCAAGATGGCTCTCGAAGACATGGAGAAGACATCTTTCATCACCCCATGGGGTACATTTTGCTACAAAGTGATGCCGTTTGGATTGAAGAATGCAGGTGCAACTTACCAAAGGGCAATGACTACTCTCTTTCATGACATGATGCATAAAGAAATTGAAGTATATGTGGACGACATGATAGCTAAGTCCAGCACAGAAGAAGAACATATTGAATACCTTTTGAAGTTGTTTCAACGATTAAGGAAATATCAGCTTCACTTGAATCCTAACAAAAGTACTTTTGGGGTTAGATCTGGAAAACTCTTGGGTTTCATTGTCAGCCAAAGAGGTATTGAAGTAGATCCCGACAAAGTCAGAGCTATTCAAGAGATGCCTGCACCAAAAACTGAAAAGCAAGTAAGAGGATTTCTCGGACGATTAAACTATATCTCCAGGTTTATCTCTCAAATGACTGCTACTTGTGGGCCGATTTTCAAGCTTCTCCGCAAAGATCAAGGGGTTGTATGGACTGAAGATTGCCAGAAAGCGTTCGACAGTATCAAGGAATACCTGTTAGAACCACCAATATTGATTCCTCCGGTTGAAGGAAGACCACTAATCATGTACCTTACTGTGTTAAAAGAATCCATAGGTTGTATGCTTGGCCAACAAGATGAAACCGGTAAGAAGGAGCATGCCATCTATTACCTGAGTAAGAAATTCACAGACTGTGAGTCTCGTTACTCCATGCTCGAAAAAACATGTTGTGCTTTGGCTTGGGCTTCAAAACGTCTCCGCCAGTACATGATCAACAATACTACTTGGTTAATCTCCAAAATGGATCCGATCAAGTATGTCTTTGAAAAGCCTGCATTAACAGGAAGGATTGCCCGATGGCAAATGTTGTTATCTGAGTATGACATTGAGTACCGTGCCCAAAAAGCGGTCAAAGGAAGCATTCTCGCCGATCACTTGGTGCATCAACCAATTAATGAATATCAATCTCTCAAGTTTGACTTTCCTGATGAAGATGTCATGTACTTAAAGATGAAAGATTGTGACGAACCGTTGAAGGATAGAAAAACACTTAGAAAGGGGGGGTTTGAATAAGTGTAGCTTTAAAAACTTGACCGATAAAAATAAATTGCACAGTTATTTTTATCCTGGTTCGTTGTTAACTAAACTACTCCAGTCCACCCCCGCAGAGATGATTTACCTCAACTGAGGATTTAATCCACTAATCACACGGATTACAATGGTTCTCCACTTAGTCAGCAACTAAGTCTTCCAGAGTCTTCTGATCACACACTGATCACTCCAGGAACAACTGCTTAGATACCCTCTAAGACTTTCTAGAGTATTCTGATCCACACGATCACTCTAGTTACAACCTGCTTAGATAACCTCTAAGACTTCCTAGAGTATTCTGATCCACACGATCACTCTAGTTACTTACAACTTAATGTAATCAATTCTAAGAGTATTACAATTGCTTCATAAAAGCTATAATCACAAACTGTGATATTTCTCTTAACGTTTAAGCTTAATCTCACTAATATATTACAACAGCAATGTAGTGAGCTTTGATGAAGATGAAGATTCTGAGCTTTGAATAGAACAGAGTTTCAGCAAGTTAATATGAGTTGTTTTGTTCAGAATCGTTAACCTTGCTTCTCATCAGAACTTCATATTTATAGGCGTTGGAGAAGATGACCGTTGAGTGCATTTAATGCTTTGCGTGTTCCGTACAGCATCGCATTTAATGTTATACGCTTTTGTCAACTACCTCGAGCCTTGTTCACGCTGTGTCTACTGACGTTGCCTTTAATAGCTTCTAACGTTCCTTTTGTCAGTCAGCGTAGCCTGCCACATGTACTTCCTTCTGATCTGATGTTTGTGAATACAACGTTTGAATATCATCAGAGTCAAACAGCTTGGTGCAAAGCATCTTCTAATCTTCTGACCTTGAAGTGCTTCTGTGCGTGATACCATCAGAACTTCAAAGCTTCTGATCTCATGTTCTTCTGATGCTTCCATAGACCCATGTTCTGATTCTGCTTCGACCATCTTCTGATGTCTTGCCAGACCATGTTCTGATGTTGCATGCTGAACCCTTGAGACAAAGCTTCTGAGCGCTGAATTATGCATACTCTTTATATATTTCCTGAAAAGGAAATTGCATTGGATTAGAGTACCATATTATCTTAAGCAAAATTCATATTATTGTTATCATCAAAACTAAGATAATTGATCAGAACAAATCTTGTTCTAACAATCTCCCCCTTTTTGATGATGACAAAAACATATATAAATGATATGAATTTGCGATCAGAAAGAGCAGACGGCAAAAGACAAATTACACAGCTATAGCATAAGCATGTGAATATGTCTCCCCCTGAGATTAACAATCTCCCCCTGAGATAAGTAATCTCCCCCTGAAATAAATACTCGAAGAACTTTAATAAAAGACTTCCCTGATTATTTCGGTAGAGACGATCACATAAGCTTCTGTCTTCAGAGAATTCATAGCTTCTGACTTCTGCTTCCATTTGACAGCTTCAGAACTAGAATTTCTTTAGATCCCTAGAACACTCATAGCTTCTGATTCCTGCTTCCATTTAGGACAGCTTCAGAACTTGAATTTCTTTGATCATCAGAACATTCACAACTTCTGATTCCTGCTTCCATCTAGGACAGCTTCAGAACTTGAATTTCTTTGATCTTCAGAACATTCACAGCTTCTGATTTCTGCTTCCATTTAGGACAGCTTCAGAACTTGAGTTTTCTGGATCTTTAGAACATTCACAGCTTCTGATTTCTGCTTCCCTCGGATAGCTTCAGAGCTTTGAATTTCTACCAACATCACTTCATGCTAGATTTGTATCAGAACATTGTTGAATGTACCAGAGCATCATCAGAGCATCTCTACATCCTGAAATGTTACAGAACAAAAACTAAACGACAAAAGTCAGCATGAACGAGTCAGAACATAAAATGTATATTAGAACACATGATATGTATCAGAGCCATATAGGCTAAAATAATGTATCAGAGCAAATAGAATTTTGTCAGAGCAAATAGACAAATATGGATCAAATTCTATTATCAGTGCTTCTGATTCTGAAGCTTGACAGCACTCAGCTTGCTTCAGCTTCCATGAGCTTATTCTTTTTACAGAATAACGCTTCTTATGGTTTTGCTTCTTGTGTTTGCTTTGAAGATTTTCTTCACTTCTTTATACCTGCAAAACACTTAAACCATATAGAACTTGCAGTTCTTGTTAGTAAATGTGTGGGAGCTTTACCCAGCAACTGATAGATTAATCAAATCATTTATCATTTATCTTCTCCCCCTTTTTGTCATAACATCAAAAAGAATATTTCAAAAGATTCAGATGAATAAAACGACAAATAAAATCACTGGAATGTAAAAACAAAGAAACTTTTCATTGATAATCAAAAGATATTACATGAGAAGATGTTTAACAAGCAGATGCAACAAGGAAAGCAAACTACTAAGACCAAAGACTAAGACCCTAGCTAAGACAAAATCTGCGCCAGCATGTCTTGAACCCTGTCATAATTTGCAGTTTTCCTTGCCATGAAGGAGTGAAACGCATCATTGACTACTTCTTGGGCTTCCAGGCGAGGGGTCAGGGAGACTTGATTCTGATGCAGATTTTCCACAATTTCTATCAGAAACAACATTCTCAGCAGGTGAAGATGAAGAGATTTCTTTGGAATGGGTTGAGGGAGAGGAAAGGTTAGATGAAGAGGAAGTTGAGTCTTGAAGGTAAAAAGATGAGGAAGAAGATGGAGATGATGGAGGGCTTTCACCAGGGGGTTGAAACACACGTCTAGAATAGTTTCCAGACAACTTTGCTTCGAATGGATTCACCTTGAGAGGGTCATAGGTGATCTTTATCTTTTTGGGTTTGGAAAAAGATGTTTCAACAGCTTTTCTCTTTTTGTTTTGATCATTTTCATGGTTTCCTGGGCTTGATGAAGAGTTCATGATGGATTTGCAGATAATGAACAGCTAGGGTTTGATATGAATGCAAAGAGATAGAGAAAGAAAATAGAGACAGAGTGTAATAGAGAAAATATAAGAGGGAAGGAGAAGCGTTTGAAGAGTATTTAAAAGAAAATAAAATGAAACAAATGATGGATAGCATTTAATGTTACGTGACATGAGGAGAGATAATAAAGACAAATGAGGTGACTAGCACAGTTACCTATGGTCGGCGTCCCTTCAACTGCACGCGCGCTTATCCATGAACAGTAAAGACAGGTTTACCATCCGAGATAAAACGTTACAGCTGTTTTGCTTTACAAGAGGTTCTGAATCAACTTAGACAATGAAACGTTAGTAATAACCGAATCATAATTTCTAAAAGATTTCAATCAGAACTTCTGATTAAAAAAATAATCCACTTTCATTTCAGAAGATACTCATACATAAGAACTTCTCATCTTCTCATTCTGGGCATAAATCCATACTGATGTTCTTCAGAATGAACTTAAACCTATCTTCAGCCAGGGGTTTTGTAAAGATATCAGCCCATTGATGTTCTGTATCCACAAAGTTTAAAGATAGAACACCCTTCTGAACATAGTCCCTTATGAAATGATGTTTAATCTCAATATGTTTAGCTTTTGAATGAAGAATAGGATTCTTAGATAAACATATAGCAGAAGTATTATCACAGAATATAGGAATGTTACTCTCATATATCTGATAATCTTTTAGCTGACTCTTCATCCAGAGCATCTGTGTACTGCAACCAGCAGCAGCGACATATTCTGCTTCTGTTGTTGATAGAGCAATAGTTGCTTGCTTCTTGCTATACCAGGAGATCAAATGACTTCCAAGAAATTGGCAACTTCCTGAAGTACTCTTTCTTTCAATTCTGTCTCCAGCATAGTCAGCATCGCAGAATCCTACTAAGTTGTATTCTTTAGATTTTCTATAAACTAAGCCAACATTAGTAGTACCTTTCAGATACCTTAGAATTCTCTTAACAGCAGTTAAATGAGATTCTCTAGGATCTGATTGGAATCTAGCACACAAACAAACACTGAACAGAATGTCAGGTCTAGAAGCAGTCAAATATAGAAGAGATCCAATCATACCTCTGTATAACTTCTGATCTACCTTCTTACTTACCTCATCCTTACCTAGGATGCATGTTGGATGCATAGGAGTTTTGGCTTCTTTGCAGTCTAGAAGATTAAACTTCTTCAGAAGTTCCTTCACATACTTGGTTTGGTGAACATACGTTCCTTCTGATGTTTGATTTATTTGTATTCCAAGGAAATACTTGAGTTCTCCCATCATGCTCATTTCAAACTCAGCCTGCATAGACTCAGCAAACTCCTTTCCAAGTGTAGCATTAGATGTTCCAAAAATAATATCATCTACATATATTTGACAAATTAAAATATCCCTTTTAAAGGTTTTACAAAAGAGAGTAGTGTCCACTTTTCCTCTAGTGAAACCATTATCCAGAAGGAAAGAACTTAAGCGTTCATACCAAGCTCTGGGAGCTTGTTTCAATCCGTACAATGATTTCTTTAGTTTAAAAACATGATTAGGAGACATAGAGTCTTCAAAACCAGGAGGTTGATGGACATAAACTTCTTCATCTATATAACCATTTAAGAAGGCACTCTTAACATCCATCTGATAGAGAGTGATGTTATGTTGAGTGGCAAATGAAATTAATAGACGAATAGATTCTAACCTGACCACTGGTGCAAAGGTTTCTGTATAGTCAATCCCTTCTTGCTGACTATAACCCTGAGCCACCAGTCTGGCTTTGTTCCTTACCACTTCACCTTTCTCACTGAGCTTGTTTCTGAAGACCCATTTTGTACCGATTATATTGAATCCATCTGGTCTAGGAACAAGATCCCAAACATCATTCCTTGTAAACTGATTCAGTTCTTCTTGCATAGCAATTATCCAGTCTGGATCTTCTAGAGCATGATCAACAGAAGTTGGCTCGATCAAAGATACAAGACCTAATTGACAGTCTGCATTGTTCTTAAGGAATGCTCTTGTTCTGATTGGATCATCCTTCTTTCCAAGAATGACATCTTCTGAATGACCAGAGATGAGTCTGGATGATCTTCTGACAGATGGTTCTTCAGAAATGTTTAGATTCTCCAGAGAAGCTGATACTTGATCTTCAGATTCTTTGCTTCTGAGAAGCTCTGCTTCTGATGCGTTGCTTCTTGGCTCAACAACTTCTGATACATCAATATCACAATCTGCAAAATTATCAAACTGCTTTGGTTTTTCAGAACCAAGCTTATCATCAAACCTGATATTGATTGATTCTTCTACAATCAATGTTTCAGTATTGTATACTCTGTAGCCTTTTGAGCATTCAGAATATCCAAGAAGGAAACATTTTTGTGCTTTGGAATCAAACTTACCAAGATGATCTTTAGTGTTCAGAATAAAGCATACACATCCAAAAGGATGGAAATATGAAATGTTGGGCTTTATATTCTTCCACAATTCATAAGGAGTCTTATTTAGAATAGGTCTGATAGAGATTCTATTCTGAATATAGCATGCAGTGTTTATTGCTTCTGCCCAGAAATGCTTAGCCATATTGGTTTCATTGATCATGGTTCTGGCCATTTCTTGCAGAGTCCTATTCTTTCGTTCTACAACTCCATTTTGCTGTGGAGTTCTAGGACAAGAGAAATCATGGGCAATACCATTTTCTTTGAAGAACTCTTCAAAGAATCTGTTCTCAAATTCACCACCATGATCACTTCTAACCTTTATGATTTTACACTCTTTTTCAGATTGAATCTGAATGCAGAAATCAAAGAACACTGAATGAGACTCATCCTTGTGTTTCAAGAATTTTACCCATGTCCAACGGCTATAATCATCTACGATGACTAATCCATATTTCTTCCCTCTGACAGATGCTGTTTTGACTGGGCCAAACAGATCAATGTGCAAGAGTTCTAATGGCCTTGAGGTAGAAACAACATTCTTGGACTTGAATGCAGGTTTGGAGAACTTGCCCTTCTGACATGCTTCACAAAGAGCATCTGATTTGAATTTCAGATTAGGGAGTCCTCTGACAAGATCCAGTTTGTTAATCTGAGAAATCTTTCTCAAACTAGCATGACCTAATCTTCTGTGCCAGACCCACTGCTCTTCAGAAACAGACATAAGACAAGTCACCTTCTGACTCATAAGATCTTGCAGATCTGTCTTATAAATGTTGTTCTTCCTCTTGCCGGTAAATAGGATTGAGCCATCCTTCTGATTTACAGCCTTGCAAGACTTTTGATTAAAGATTATATCATAACCATTGTCACTCAATTGACTGATAGATAAGAGGTTATGTGTTAATCCTTCTACAAGAAGTACATTTGAAATGGAAGGAGAGTTACCAGACTTTATAGTTCCAGAGCCAATTATCTTGCCCTTCTGATCTCCTCCAAATTTGACTTCTCCTCCAGACTTAAGCACCAGGTCTTGGAACATAGACCTTCTTCCTGTCATGTGTCGTGAGCATCCAGAGTCCAGGTACCACGACATGTTGTGCTTTGTCCTTTTTGCAGCCAAGGATATCTGCAATAGGAATAATCTTATCCTTAGGTACCCACATCTTCTTGGGTCCTTTCTTGTTAGTTCTCCTCAAGTTCTGATTGAACTTGGGTTTAACATTGTAAGCAATAGGAGGAACAGCATGATAATTCTTAATGTGAGTTTCATGATATTTCCTAGGTTGTGGCACATGCTTCTTAGTGTGTGTAATGTGAAAACTTTGAGCATGTGAAGTGTGCCTAATATCATGTGAGTGGCCATACTTGAACTGATCATACAATGGCTTGTATGTGATTTTCATCTTATCAACAGGTTCAAGTTTGTATGGGGTTTCACCCTCAAAACCAATGCCAACTCTACTGTTTCCAGACACAGCATATATCATAGAAGCTAGCTGACTTCTGCCAATACTTCTAGATAAGAACTTCCTGAAACTTAAATCATATTCTTTTAGAATATGGTTTAGACTAGGAGTGGATTTTTCTGAATTGGAAGGAGATCCAACATTATTGGATAATTTTAAAACTTTTTCTTTTAATTCAGAATTTTCCAGCTCAAGCTTCTTCGTTTCAAATTCAAATAGCTTTTTCAGCTTTTTGTATTTGAGACTAATCTGAGACTTGAATTCCAGAAGTTCTGTTAGACTGGAAACTAACTCATCTCTAGTAAGTTCAGAAAATACCTCTTCAGAATCTGATTCTGATGTAGATTCTGATCCGTCATCTTCTATCGCCATCAGCGCACAGTTAGCCTGCTCATCTTCAGAGTCTGAATCATCTTCTGACTCATCCCAGGTTGCCATAAGACCTTTCTTCTTATGAAACTTCTTCTTGGGATTTTCCTTCTGAAGTTTTGGACATTCATTCTTGAAGTGTCCAGGCTCATTGCATTCATAGCACATGACCTTCTTCTTGTCAAATCTTCTGTCATCAGAAGATTCTCCACGTTCAAATTTCTTTGAACTTCTGACGCCTCTGAACTTCCTTTGCTTGTTCTTCCAGAGTTGATTTAGCCTTCTGGAGATCAAGGACAGTTCATCTTCTTCTTCAGATTCTGATTCTTCAGGATCTTCTTCTTTAGCCTGAAAAGCGTTAGTGCATTTCTTGATATTGGATTTTAATGCAATAGACTTACCTTTCTTTTGAGGCTCGTTTGCATCCAGTTCAATTTCATGACTCCTCAGGGCACTGATAAGCTCTTCCGAAGAGACTTCATTTAGATTCTTCGCAATCTTAAATGCAGTCACCATAGGACCCCATCTTCTGGGTAAGCTTCTGATGATCTTCTTTACGTGATCAGCCTTGGTGTATCCCTTGTCAAGAACTCTCAATCCAGCAGTAAGAGTTTGAAATCTTGAAAACATCTTTTCAATGTCTTCATCATCCTCCATCTTGAAGGCTTCATATTTCTGGATTAGAGCAAGAGCTTTAGTCTCCTTGACTTGAGCATTTCCTTCATGAGTCATTTTCAAGACTCATATATGTCATAGGCCGTTTCCCTGTTAGATATCTTCTCATACTCAGCATGAGAGATAGCATTCAGCAAAACAGTTCTGCATTTATGATGATTTCTGAAAAGCTTCTTCTGATCATCGCTCATTTCTTGCCTTGTCAGCTTTACGCCACTGGCATTTACCGGATGTTTGTAACCATCCATCAGAAGATCCCATAGATCACCATCTAGACCAAGAAAGTAACTTTCCAGTTTATCTTTCCAGTATTCAAAGTTTTCACCATCAAATACCGGCGGTCTAGTATAACCATTGTTACCATTGTGTTGCTCAGCAGAGCCAGATGTAGATGTAGACTTTGCAGTTTCATCAGCCATCTTTTACTGAAGCGTTTTTCTCTTCCTGAATCTTTTCTAAACACGGTTAAGTGCTTGCACCTTAGAACCGGCGCTCTGATGCCAATTGAAGGATAGAAAAACACTTAGAAAGGGGGGGTTTGAATAAGTGTAGCTTTAAAAACTTGACCGATAAAAATAAATTGCACAGTTATTTTTATCCTGGTTCGTTGTTAACTAAACTACTCCAGTCCACCCCCGCAGAGATGATTTACCTCAACTGAGGATTTAATCCACTAATCGCACGGATTATAATGGTTCTCCACTTAGTCAGCAACTAAGTCTTCCAGAGTCTTCTGATCACACACTGATCACTCCAGGAACAACTGCTTAGATACCCTCTAAGACTTTCTAGAGTATTCTGATCCACACGATCACTCTAGTTACAACCTGCTTAGATAACCTCTAAGACTTCCTAGAGTATTCTGATCCACACGATCACTCTAGTTACTTACAACTTAATGTAATCAATTCTAAGAGTATTACAATTGCTTCTTAAAAGCTATAATCACAAACTGTGATATTTCTCTTAACGTTTAAGCTTAATCTCACTAATATATTACAACAGCAATGTAGTGAGCTTTGATGAAGATGAAGATTCTGAGCTTTGAATAGAACAGAGTTTCAGCAAGTTAATATGAGTTGTTTTGTTCAGAATCGTTAACCTTGCTTCTCATCAGAACTTCATATTTATAGGCGTTGGAGAAGATGACCGTTGAGTGCATTTAATGCTTTGCGTGTTCCGTACAGCATCGCATTTAATGTTATACGCTTTTGTCAACTACCTCGAGCCTTGTTCACGCTGTGTCTACTGACGTTGCCTTTAATAGCTTCTAACGTTCCTTTTGTCAGTCAGCGTAGCCTGCCACATGTACTTCCTTCTGATCTGATGTTTGTGAATACAACGTTTGAATATCATCAGAGTCAAACAGCTTGGTGCAAAGCATCTTCTGATCTTCTGACCTTGAAGTGCTTCTGTGCGTGATACCATCAGAACTTCAGTGCTTCTGATCTCATGTTCTTCTGATGCTTCCATAGACCCATGTTCTGATTCTGCTTCGACCATCTTCTGATGTCTTGCCAGACCATGTTCTGATGTTGCATGCTGAACCCTTGAGACAAAGCTTCTGAGCGCTGAATTATGCATACTCTTTATATATTTCCTGAAAAGGAAATTGCATTGGATTAGAGTACCATATTATCTTAAGCAAAATTCATATTATTGTTATCATCAAAACTAAGATAATTGATCAGAACAAATCTTGTTCTAACAACCGTTACCTGAAGAAGGTCTTGATCCTGGATCAAGATGGGGCCTAATTTTCGACGGAGCAGTAAACTCTTTTGGCAATGGAATTGGGGCAATCATCATCACTCCCAAGGGTACTCATATCCCATTCTCCGCCAGATTGCTATTTGATTGCACCAACAACATCGCAGAATATGAAGCTTGTATCATGGGTCTCGAAGAAGCCATTGACTTAAGAATCAAGATCCTAGACATATATGGAGAGTCAGCCCTTGTGATCAACCAAATCAAAGACAAATGGGAAACTTACCACCCTGGCTTGATTCCTTACAGAGATTATGCAAGACGTCTTTTGACTTTCTTCAACAAGGTTGAATTGCATCATATACCTCGATATCAGAATCGAATGGCAGACGCCCTGGCTACTCTATCTTCCATGTTCAAAGTTAATCACTGGAATGATATGCCTACAGTCAGAATCACGCGCCTTGAAAGGCCCGCTGATCCGCTGTCGCTCGCGGGTCAAAAACGAGTTAATTTATAAAACTGTAGTACGACGGTAACGGTAACTCGCGTATCGTCTCTCAAGGATTCCTGTTCTTATTAACCAAATGTAAATCGAAATTGGGGGGGGGGTTGGTTTGGTGGTCGAATTACAGAAAAAGAAGCGCTTAAAATAAGTGATTCTGAAATAAGCTGTTTTGAAAAAAATGATTATTGAAATAAGCTAATCTACTGAATCAGTTCCTACTATCATCGATTATCATAATTTTAATTCCCTAAGCGGATTGTCTAATCCTATTTGGATACAAACTCAGTGACAAGCGGTTAAGTTCGTGAGATGTATGATCCTATTGTCCGAATTAAGCAAACGGGATAGATTTTCATGGATTAAGCAAACATGATTGATCAGGCACAAAAACGGATTAAGCAAACGTATCGTGCCTAGGTTAGGATCATACAATCAACCAAATTTAATCAATATATTTCATGTAATTGAATTAAGCAAACAAGAACACAAAACATCATCGAAAGGAATTAAACTAGAATTAACATTATAATAATCTCAAGTATTGGAACCTGAATTACAGTAGATCGACTCAAATGCGATTAGTTCTCCATGAGTTCGTAAAAGCTCTCAAAATTCGTGAATGGAAGGTGAATGCTACAGTACCGCGGCTGCTACCCTAAGGGGAAAGATTACAACCCGTTTTACAACCCAACTGGGTCAAAGATACGATCCAGGCCCAAAACCAATTGACCCGAAACTTAACTAAAGCTAGTGCTGCAACTTCAACGCAATTTCTGGCCCTTCTACAGTCCGATTCTGACTTCGACTCCAACATAAGAATTGTAGCTCTTTCTCTTAGCTTTCCGTCGATTATTAGAACGCCTCAATCGGACTCCTGGAACTCCAGATATGATCGTTTCCGTGCAGACTGCTAATGCTGAAAAATTAATACGAAAAACAAATAAGTGCAAAAATAAAATAAAATATAAAAACATATTAAAACATAAAAATAAATAAAACAAACCGAAGAAATACTTGAGTACAAACATGGAAGAACGTGCATCAAAATGCACTGATCAAATTCCCCCACACTTGAACTTTTGCACTCCGAGCAAAATGAAAAGAAAGCAGAAAAACATCAACAGTTACTCATCCTAGGCTACAGATCTTCTTCGGGTGATTTTGCATCGACAGGTACTAATCTTGCACACTAAGGACATCGTAAGAACACTAACCACAAATATGTAGACATAAGGCTCCTAAATACACAAACCAATTCAAATCATATTATTATACCATAGCCTAACTTACTCATCCTTTTTGCTCTTTTTCATTCAGGCGCAATCACATTAAGCCCGTTATCTCCACACACTTATAGCAGGACAACCGGTTAGTGACTCTGATCCTTTTGCACGGGGTTCCGGTACTTGCGTGGCATAACCCTTTGCTTACTCAGATGTAGTTGCGGGGGATCGGACCGTAATCCTCCCTACCAAGTTCAGCACCAGAAACCGCTGAACCAACTAACAAAGAGTTTTGAAAACTTTTTTTTTTTAAAGATTACACAGCCGTTGGGTTAAGTGACCGGGTGAGGATCACCAAACTTAGAAGGTGTATTACCTTTTCCTTTTCTCTTTTTTTTTTCTTTTCGGAACATTCACTTATATTCATCGGTTTCCTGCGTAAAGTGTGTGAGAGATGGTGCCGACTGCTGAAATAAACTACTCAAGAGCTGTCAAAGAATGAGAAATTAAGGCTAAAACATAATAACAAATTCAAATCAATTTCCGTATGCAGGAGACTTACGGTGTTAGAACGATACCGATCTTGTGAACTTTTCCCAAGTCTCCGCAAACCCGACTCAAATCAGTGTGTAGCCTAAAACTTTCAAGAAGATGCATTTTTTATTGAAATTAAACAAAATACTAACACACAAAAAACAAATAAAACACACAATTTCCTCCCCCACGCTTAAACTAAGCATTGTCCTCAATGAAAAGACATTACTAATAAAGTAGAGAGAAGGAAAGAAGGACTCCCTGATCAAGTTGCAGTGTAGTCAGGTGCTTCTAAAGAAAGCTCCTCTATGCTGACATTTTCAGGCACCGAACTTTCATGGAATAACTTCAGCCGCTGCCCGTTAACCTTGAAGACTTTGTCAGTACCTGCACTTTTTATTTCTACTGCACCATGAGGGAAGACATTAGTAACAACAAAGGGGCCAATCCATTTGGATCGAAGTTTCCCAGCCATAAGCTTAAGGCGGGAGTTAAACAGTAAAACCTGTTGGCCCACAGAAAATTCCTTCCTAGAAATCATTTTATCATGGAAGTGCTTAGTTTTCTCTTTATAAATCTTAGAGCTTTCATAAGCCTCTAGTCTAAGCTCTTCCAACTGTTGCAATTGGAGTTTTCTTTCAATACCTGCTTGTTGCATCTCCAAATTACAACTTTTCACCGCCCAAAAAGCACGGTGTTCTATCTCAACAGGAAGATGACATGCCTTACCAAAAACAAGTCGATAAGGAGACATCCCAATGGGTGTCTTGAAAGCTGTCCTTTGAGCCCAAAGTGCGTCTTCTAGACGACGGCTCCAGTCTTTCCTGTTTGGTTGCACCATTTTCTCTAAAACCTGTTTGATCTCCCTGTTGGAGATCTCAGCTTGCCCATTAGTCTGTGGGTGATATGCAGTAGAGACTCTGTGCACAACTCCATACTTTCGGAGTAAGGCTTCCATGGTGCGGTTACAGAAATGAGTGCCTTGGTCACTTATGATAGCTCGCGGTATTCCAAACCTGCAAAAGATATTAGACCTGACAAACTCTGCAACAACTTTAGAATCATTAGTCCTAGTGGGGATAGCTTCCACCCACTTTGAAACATAGTCAACAGCAAGCAAAATGTAAAGGAAACCAAATGATACAGGAAAGGGACCCATGAAATCGATCCCCCATACATCAAATACCTCACAGAAAAGCATAGGTTGTTGAGGCATTTCACTCTTGCGAGTGATGTTGGTACCTGCTATCTGGCACTCTTTACAAGTGCGATAAATCTCAAAAGCGTCCTTAAAAATAGTTGGCCAATAGAAGCCTGAATCAAGGACCTTTCTTGCAGTCCTTTGAGGACCGAAATGTCCGCCGACTTGAGATGCATGAGAAAATTTTAAAATAGATTCAATCTCATTGTCGGGGACACATCTCCTGATTACCTGATCACTACCAAACTTCCATAGATATGGATCATCCCAAACATAATATTTGGCATCACTTTTGAGCTTGTGAACCTGTGATCTAGATGCACCTGTAGGAAAAACACCAGCAACAAGAAAATTAACAATGTCAGCAAACCAAGGTGTAATCCCATGCAAAAGAAACAACTGCTCATCAGGAAAGTCATCCTTAATAGGAAAATGATCTTCATCTCTCTCTATCCTGCTCAAGTGGTCAGCCACTAAGTTCTCAACTCCACTTTTGTCTTTAATCTCAACATTAAACTCTTGGAGCAGCAACATCCACCGAATCAATCTCGGCTTTGCATCCGGCTTCTTCAGCAAGTACTTTAAAGCTGCATGGTCAGTAAAAACAACAACCTTGGAACCTAGCAAATAAGATCTGAATTTGTCAAGAGCAAAAACAATAGCTAGCAGTTCTTTTTCAGTGGTAGTGTAATTAGACTGTGCAGAATCTAAAGTCCTAGAAGCATAGTAAATAACATGGGCAGCCTTGTCAACTCTTTGTGCAAGGACAGCCCCAACTGCATAATTGGAAGCATCACACATAAGCTCAAAAGGAAGTGTCCAATCAGGTGGCTGAATGATGGGAGCGGAGGTCAATGCTTTCTTCAAGAAGTCAAACGCTTGTTTGCATTTGTCATCAAAATCAAAAGTGACGTCATTCTTCAACAAGTTCGAGAGCGGAAGAGCTATCTTGCTGAAATCCTTGATGAAACGCCTGTAAAAACCTGCATGACCAAGAAAAGAACGAATCTCGCGAATGCAAGAAGGGTAAGGCAATGTAGAAATCACATCAATCTTAGCAGGGTCAACAGAAATTCCTTTTTCAGAAATAATATGACCAAGAACAATTCCCTGCTCAACCATAAAATGACACTTTTCATAATTCAACACAAGGTTAGTCTCGATGCATCTTTCTAAAATCAAGCTTAAACTGTTCAAGCATGCATCAAAAGAAGAACCATAAACAGTAAAGTCATCCATAAACACTTCCATGCAATTTTCAATAAAATCAGAGAAAATACTCATCATGCATCGTTGGAAAGTGCCAGGAGCATTGCAAAGGCCAAAAGGCATCTTCCTGTAAGCAAATGTACCGAATGGGCACGTGAAAGTGGTCTTTTCTTGATATTCAGGTGCAATATGAATCTGAAAGTAACCTGAAAAACCATCAAGAAAACAATAATGTGATTTACCAGCTAGCCGTTCAAGCATCTGGTCAATGAACGGCAAAGGAAAGTGATCCTTTCTAGTAGCCTGGTTCAGTCTCCTGTAATCAATACAAACTCTCCAGCTGTTCTGGACTCTAGTGGGAACAAGTTCATTCTTTTCATTTTTTACCACTGTGAGTCCAGATTTCTTAGGTACAACCTGCACTGGACTTACCCACTTACTGTCAGAGATAGGATAAATGATACCTGCTTACAAGAGTTTGGTTACCTCTTTCTTTACAACATCAAGAATCAAAGGATTAAGCCTCCTTTGGGGCTGCCTTACTGTTTTCGCTCCATCCTCAAGTAAAATCCTGTGCATGCACATCGAAGGACTAATACCTGGAAGGTCGGCTAATGTCCACCCGATTGCTTTCTTGTGCTTCTTCAATACCTGCAAAAGTTTGTCCTCTTGATTGAAATCAAGGTTAGAAGAGATAATAACAGGAAGTTTTTCATTATGCTCCAAGTAAGCATATTTCAGGTTCCCAGGGAGCTCTTTTAGCTCTAAGGACGGGGGCTGAATGATGGATGGAAGGCTTGGGGCAGCCGGGATGTCAAGAGCATCGACGGTAAAAACAACCTCATCGGTAGCAACTTCACCTGTAGGAAATGTATCAGGCTGCAAGGAAGCATCAATCTCAGCACAAAGGACACAAACATTAGTGTCAGTGCAGTCAGGACATGAATAATTATCATCAAAATCAGAGAGAGATGGAAAATCAAGTGCAAATAATTCAGAACAACTCTCATCAACTAATTCAGAAATCAACTCAATGTTAAAAACCGAATGCTCCTCCACGGGGTGTTTCATGGCATCAAAGATATTAAATTTTGCGACGATGTCACCAAATTCCATGGACATGGTTCCATCATCAACATCAACTTTTGTCTTCGCTGTTTTCATGAACGGTCTGCCTAAGATGATGGGAGCTCTGCTTGACTTAGTTTCTCCTTCCATGTCCAGAATGTAAAAATCTGCAGGAAAAATTAAATCGTTAACTTGAACGAGGACGTCTTCCACTATGCCGGTGGGACGTGCATTGCTCCTGTTCGCCAGTTGAACGATTAAACCTGTATGCTGCATGGGACCAAGGCAAAGGTTATTATAAATAGATGTAGGCATAACATTAATGCCCGCTCCTAAATCAAGCAAACAATTATCAAATTTCTTATCCCCAATGGTACAAGGAATAGTAAAAGTTCCCGGGTCCTTGCACTTTTGTGGCAAGACCTGAGAGATGGCTGAAACACTTTGTTCGGGCTGAATGAAAGCAGAGATGCTTCTTCCCAAGTTGACTCTGTCACTTCCTTTTACTTTTCTCTTGTTTGTACACAAATCCTTCAGAAACTTTGCATACCTTGGAACTTGCTTAATCACATCAAGAAGCGGAATATTTACCGCTACTTTTCTGAACATATCCAGAATTTCTTTTTCTTTGTCTCCTTCCTCAATTCTTTTATTTTTCAGAACTCTATGCGGGAAAGGAACTGGTGGCACATACTCCTTTTCTTTATTTTTTCAGTTCCGACCACAACAGAAGAAGGAGAAGAAAGCTCAACTGGAGGGGGTTCAGAAGAAGAAAGTTCAGAAGTTACCTCAATGATTTTTTTATTTTTTCAGGGGCTGGTTCTGTAACCTTTCCGGATCTCAAAGAAATAGCGCTCACATTAGCATTACCATTCGGATTGACAACAGTTTGTGCTGGAAGTTGGTTCGAACCTTGAGCTTGCATATTATTTATTTGAGTAGCAAGTTGTCCCATCTGTGTGGTCAAGGTCTGAATGCTAGTGTCGGTTCTTTGTTGAAACTGAAGGTTGTTCACGGCCATTTGCTTAACAAGATCTTCCAAGGATGGTCCGGAAGTAGTAGCTGGAGGGGTGTGATGTGGCTGGGGTAATGGAACGGTGAGCTGTTGTTGGGAAGGCTGCTGATTTCCATATCGAAGGTTGGGATGATTCCTCCAATTGGGGTGATATTTGTTGGTAGACAAGTCAGGGGTGTTGTTGTACCTGTTCTGGTTGTAAAGGTTGGCTGCATAAGCTTGAGGCAGCTCGGTAACAGTATCATCTTTCAGAAGAGGACAAGTATCAGTGGGGTGATCATGAGCTGTACAAATTCCACATACAGTTGTTGTTTGAGGTTTCGCTACTGCAAGTTGTTTAACTAAAGCGGTCAGCTCATCAAGTCTGGTTTCTAAAGCTCTGTTCGAGGAACCTTGAATTTGATGTACACCCTTGGTCTGGACAGAATTGGTTCGAGTGGTGAACTGCTGGGAATTTAAGGACATATTTTCAATGAGGGCTCTGGCAGCAGCTGGAGTTTTGTCAACAAGTGCTCCACCACTAGCAGCATCAAGAATGTTTCTATCCATAGGTAACAACCCCTCGTAAAAGTACTGAATGAGAAGTTGTTCGGTAATCTGATGTTGAGGGCAGCTTGAAACCAATTTCTTGAACCTATCCCAGTATTCAGCCAATGACTCGTTATCTTGTCTAATGCCACATATTTCTTTTCGGATTGAAGCGGCTCTAGAGGCAGGAAAGTATCGCTCCAAGAACACTCTCTTCAGAGCATTCCAGCTTGTGATTGAATTCGGTTCGAGATCATATATCCAGTCCTTCGCTGCACCCTGCAAAGAAAAAGGAAAAGCACGAAGTTTGATATGATCTTCAGTGATCCCTTCAGGCTTCAATGGTGTAGAACACACCACCTGGAATTCCTTCAAATGTTTGTGTGGATCCTCACCTGCAAGACCATTAAACTTTGGCAACAAGTGTATTAAACCCGATTTTAATTCAAAAGGAACAGCAACAACATCATATTCAATACACAAGTCATTATAATTAACATCAGGGGCTGCAAGTTGCCTTAGAGTTCTATTTTCAGCCATTTCAAAAGCAAGTTCAGAATCAGAATCAAACAAATTATGCAAATAGTCAGACTCAGAATCAGACTCAGCTATGGTCGGTGAAGGTGAACTATTGCTAGCCTGGCCTGCTCTACGAAGTGTGTGCAAGGTTCTCTCTACCTCAGGATCAAAAGCAACAAGTTCAGGACAGGAAGACCTAGTAGCCAGGACTAGTGCACAGCAATGCAGCAACAATCGTGAAAATGCCAACTATGTCCCTAAAACAAACACAATGAAGCAAATCGATTAAAAATAATTCATAAAAATAAACTGACACCGAAAATAATCTAATGACGTAAAAATAAAATTTTGATATTTTTTTCGGAATTTTTCGACTCTATGAAAACAGAAAATAAATCATTAAAAATAGAAAAACGATGAATTTGGCAATTTCGGGGTCGAATTCCCTTACTCTTCTAGAGTAAGGGAGTATTGATCGCACGATTTTTCTACTTCCAGCAGGCAAAAACAGTTTACAATCGAATACAATTTTTGCAAAAACTGATTTTTTTTCGACTCTAAACGCGGACTGACCAAAACCGTAAGGAAACTACGGCCTAAACGCACAAACACTAAATCTAAGACTCTAAAATTAGTTAATATTCACAAGAATCCCCGGCAACGGCGCCAATTTGATCCGCTGTCGCTCGCGGGTCAAAAACGAGTTAATTTATAAAACTGTAGTACGACGGTAACGGTAACTCGCGTATCGTCCCTCAAGGATTCTTGTTCTTATTAACCAAATGTAAATCGAAATTGGGGGGGGTTGGTTTGGTGGTCGAATTACAGAAAAAGAAGCGCTTAAAATAAGTGATTCTGAAATAAGCTGTTTTGAAAAAAATGATTATTGAAATAAGCTAATCTACTGAATCAGTTCCTACTATCATCGATTATCATAATTTTAATTCCCTAAGCGGATTGTCTAATCCTATTTGGATACAAACTCAGTGACAAGCGGTTAAGTTCGTGAGATGTATGATCCTATTGTCCGAATTAAGCAAACGGGATAGATTTTCATGGATTAAGCAAACATGATTGATCAGGCACAAAAACGGATTAAGCAAACGTATCGTGCCTAGGTTAGGATCATACAATTAACCAAATTTAATCAATATATTTCATGTAATTGAATTAAGCAAACAAGAACACAAAACATCATCGAAAGGAATTAAACTAGAATTAACATTATAATAATCTCAAGTATTGGAACCTGAATTACAGTAGATCGACTCAAATGCGATTAGTTCTCCATGAGTTCGTAAAAGCTCTCAAAATTCGTGAATGGAAGGTGAATGCTACAGTACCGCGGCTGCTACCCTAAGGGGAAAGATTACAACCCGTTTTACAACCCAACTGGGTCAAAGATACGACCCAGGCCCAAAACCAATTGACCCGAAACTTAACTAAAGCTAGTGCTGCAACTTCAACGCAATTTCTGGCCCTTCTACAGTCCGATTCTGACTTCGACTCCAACATAAGAATTGTAGCTCTTTCTCTTAGCTTTCCGTCGATTATTAGAACGCCTCAATCGGACTCCTGGAACTCCAGATATGATCGTTTCCGTGCAGACTGCTAATGCTGAAAAATTAATACGAAAAACAAATAAGTGCAAAAATAAAATAAAATATAAAAACATATTAAAACATAAAAATAAATAAAACAAACCGAAGAAATACTTGAGTACAAACATGGAAGAACGTGCATCAAAATGCACTGATCACCCGCCTATGTGTTTGCAACTGAAGCAGTCATCGATGATAAACCGTGGTTTCACGACATCAAACGCTTCCTTCAAACTCAAGAGTACCCACTTGGGGCATCAAACAAAGATAAGAAAACTCTAAGGAGACTTTCTGGCAGTTTCTTCCTGAACGGAGATGTGCTATACAAAAGAAACTTCGACATGGTTTTGCTCAGATGCGTGGATAGACACGAAGCAGACATGTTAATGCATGAAGTGCATGAAGGGTCCTTTGGAACTTATTCAAATGGGCACACAATGTCCAAGAAGATCTTAAGAGCAGGATACTATTGGTTGACAATGGAATCTGACTGTTATAAACATGTGAAGAGATGTCACAAATGCCAGATCTACGCAGATAAGATCCATGTGCCACCGACTCTACTCAACGTTCTCTCATCTCCATGGCCTTTCTCCATGTGGGGTATCGACATGATTGGAATGATCGAACCGAAAGCTTCAAATGGTCATCGTTTCATCTTAGTAGCAATTGATTACTTCACCAAATGGGTCGAAGCAGCATCTTACGCCAATGTTACAAGACAAGTGGTTGTAAGGTTTATCAAGAACAACATCATTTGCCGATATTGTGTTCCCAGCAAGATCATTACTGACAATGGTTCAAACTTGAACAACAAGATGATGAAAGAATTGTGTGAGGAATTCAAGATTGAGCATCATAACTCTTCTCCTTACAGACCAAAAATGAACGGTGCCGTGGAAGCTGCCAATAAGAACATTAAGAAGATCATCCAGAAAATGGTCGTCACTTACAAAGACTGGCACGAAATGCTGCCATTTGCTTTACATGGGTACCGTACTTCAGTGCGTACTTCAACAGGGGCAACTCCCTTTTCTCTAGTATACGACATGGAAGCTGTACTCCCCGTAGAGGTTGAAATACCATCAATGAGAGTCCTCATGGAGACTAAGTTATCAGAGGCTGGATGGTGTCAAAGCAGATACGATCAGTTGAACTTAATCGAAGAAAAACGTATGACTGCTCTATGCCATGGACAGTTATACCAAGCAAGGATGAAACAAGCCTTCAACAAAAAGGTTCGACCTCGTGAATTTTAAGAAGGCGACCTCGTGCTTAAAAAGATCTTGTCTTTTCAACCAGATTCTAGGGGCAAATGGTCTCCTAATTACGAAGGCCCGTATGTTGTCAAAAGAACATTTTCCGGCGGCGCCATGACTCTTGCAACCATGGATGGTGATGAACTTCCATATCCTGTGAATGCTGATGCAGTCAAGAAATACTTTGTCTAAAAAATACAAAAGAACAGCTCGGTAAGTCGAAAACCCGCAAAGGGCGACTTAGGCAAAAATGAGCGTCTCGGTGGACTGAAAACCTGAAAGGGCGGTCCAGGCAAAAATTAGAGACAATAAACAGAAAAAATGCATCCTGGTAGATTGAAACCTGAAAGGGCAATCTAGGCAAAAATTAAGGATTTATGACAAAGTAACTGCATCAGTCCATACTTCGTCACCTGAATCGTCTTTTCCATCAAAGGATCTACGATCAAATTATCGCCAATCTGAAGCAACAAGCACAATCGGAACTCAAAGTTGTTGGGGGGAATAGTGGTTATTGCTTTCAATGTAGCCTTTTCCGCATAATTACCATTTCCAACTTTTGTAAATACTCTATGGAATCACGCCTTTAGCTGATTACCATCCTATTAAATAAATTTGAGCCTTGTGCCCATTTGTTTGCAATCTCTAATTTCTTTTAGCTTGCAAAATGACGCTTTAATTGTGTTATTCACTTTTGAAAAAAAAGAAAAAAAAGAAAAAAAGTTTTAAATGAATTTACTTCACTTTTTCAAAATAAAAGCGAAACTTTCCTTTGAGTTGTGAACAACAGAAGGAACATCAACAACTATCTCCATAGGATGAACCAAAGATTATCCTTCAGAATTGTTTGTTTTCCCAAAAAGAAGATGATGAGACAACGGTATTCTTGTCCCAGAAAAGAATTCTTAAAGCAATTACCCCTCGAGGTAAAGAAGCTCTTCTATCCCCAGTGAAGAAGGTCTTTTATCCCTAATGACGAAGATTTCCAATCTCCAATGAAGAAGTTCTTCCATCTCAATAAGAAAAGATGCTTATCTTCCCCAGAGAAGTTGAAAGCACGCAACACCATTCATCACCTGTGTCATCTACACCGTGTTGAAGAACATTTGCCAAGTATCTGGTTGTATTGCGACGTTGGTCCATCTCCAGTACATGCTTCTCTGTCTGTCAGTATCGTCAGCATGCATGCGACATTCATGACATTCATCATTCATACATATTTGCATCATTTATGCATTCTTGCATTTTTCAAATGTTTGTTTTAAAATCACTTGTTCAGGATATATCTATCCCAAAAAAAAAGAGAAAAAGCAAAAAAGAAAAAAAAAGAAAAAAGAAACAGGTACGGGCGTGTCATCTCTCTAGTAGGTTGTCACCCATAAGCAGAAAGAACATCTTCTTTCTCTAGTTCCCCACTGAGATCATTCCTCGTGGAAGAAGGTTGCTTTAGTTTCTCCTCTCAAAAACAAAGGAGAAAATCCCCATTTGAGTTCATTCCTCATGGGTACAAAGTCTTGTTTGACTGTTTCTTTCCAATTCATTCTTGGTTAGAACCCTGTCTTTACCAGAGATTCAAATTCCGATTCCCCAAACAGAGTCGTGAAAAATAGACAATAAGCAATAGCCTCATCGTTTGAGCAGCTTATGTCTCTTTCAAAAGCTTTTTCCTCTCAAGGAAATCAATCATGAAGACCATTTGACAATCAGGGCCTTATTACTGTTCACAAGGCTGAATAACCAGTAATTTCCCTAACAAAGTCTCCAAGATCATTTTATCACTCGGCTGATAATTGATCATGTCTTCAAAACCACTATCACAAGGCTGGTAGTCGGTAACCTTTTGTTCTGGTTATATTATTAAACATGTCTATCACAATGCTGATAGTCGATAATATTAACCAAACCTTTGAAACTCTTTTTACCTTGTCAAGTCTATCACCATGCTTATAGTCGGTAACACAGTTTCATACCTTTCACCTTCGCATTATTAAACAAGTCTATCCCCATGCTGATAGTCGATAATGTCGATAGGTAAGCTTTTCTTACAAAGCTATCATTCCTCGGTGAAGCATACACTTGCTTTCCCGAAAAGAAAAAACGGATTCTCTTCCTAAAATGGATTGAGGCATCCTTCCCAATCTCTTTTCCCCAGTGGAGTCAGTTCTTGATATTCCCTCGGTAAAGATATCCTTGCATTATTCGCAATTTTGGTATCTTAGGTCCAAAATTCGCGTCTTCTAATATTTAAGTCTCTTCCACCCTATCAAAACGAAGATTTTCAATCTTCATGTCTCAGGTTGAAGAAACTTAAATAGGGGCATCTGTCATACCCCAATTTTTGACCTAAGATACCACCTCATATCATCTGCATATGCATCATTTGCATCTCTAACAAATTGCATAGCTTGTGTTTGCTACTTGTGCTCAGCAGGATTTAAACAAGAAATCACTCATCAGTACAAGTAACAATCAATTAGGGTTTTGTTCTCCCTCCATCTCAAAAGAACTATCTTCATCAACAATCAACATTTGGCCCTCAGAGATTTACTTCAACAAGCTCAACAGCTTTGAATCGACCAAATTAGGGTTTTGACTGAAGATAGCATACTCCTGACTTTTGCTCAGGATTTGACCTAATGACTTGGGACATAACCTCAAGACCCCAAGTACATCATTTTGGCCTAATCCAGTGGCCCAAAACATCTCCTACACAAGGATTAATCAACAGTGAAATTTCAAATCATCAGATTAGGGTTTTGAACTATCAGGGACCAAAATCAGGGATCACATTTGGGAAACCCTAAAAATCCCCAGGAAGTCAATCAAAGGTTTCAATCATCTTCAAATAATCCCTATGACAACATCCAATGGAAATTACATCTCAATTCAAGATCCACAGTCATCAATTTCATCAGGTCGACAATTAGGGTTTTTGACCTAATTCACTGAACAACTGCCTTTTTAATCAGGACATGGTGCCACAACTCAAATCATGGCTCAATATACTCTAATGCCTCAATATGATCCATTCATACCATTCATTTGGTGAGGATAGCTTGGTTCATTTGAAATCTCCAGAAACGCGATTCGTCTGAAAAAAGTCAACTGTACAAGATCACCATTGACTTTTGGGGAATTTTGGTCAACCATGACTTTTGAAGTTTTGAATCATCAATATATGATATGTGAAGTCATTTGATCAAGAGAAATCAAGAAAATTAATCAAGAATCAAAAAGTCAAAAGTTTGACTTTTATACTTAGAAAATTTTCTAAGTGTTTTTCAATGGTTTTTTCCAAACTTTGGAAGGAAATTTCTCAAAATTTCACCTACAAACTGAAAAAAACTTCCAACATGAAAGTTGTAGATTTTGATCCAATAAACAACTTTGACACATTAATTTTTTTCCATAAGATCAACCATTTAAGAGATATGGAGCTTCAAAGTTGGTACTTTTTGAAAACTTCACTTGAAATCTCATTTTCTTCAAAGTTCATGGATCTTTTTCACCCATTTCCTTAAAGGTCTTGAAGAAACTTTCAACTAGGGTTTTGAAGTGTGTAACATGAGCTTTCCAAAATGTCCAAGAGCATGAAAAAATATGGAGCATAGCTATGGTTTTGAATTATGCATTTAGTGATCATTCTCACTTGAAATTTCAAACCATTTTCACTAAGTTATGAACCAAGTTGCCAAATGGACCAAGTAATGATACATAGAGGCAATAATTGGAAGATATTTTCTGATTTGAGACAGATGGGAAAGAGATAAGAAGCATAGCCAATTTTAACCATGGTTTAGTAACTTTAACCATATGCATTTAATGGTAAGATTCCTTTCTATCCCTTAAGTGCCAAATCACCAAAGAAGAAGCAAGTTGCAAAGCTCTGAGTTCAGAAAGTTTGGCCTATAAATAGAGGTCATTACTTCATTCAAAATCACACCAAAACCTCACAAAGCATAGGTTTTCTCTTTCTTTCTTGAATTACAAGTTTCATAGTTTTCAAAGAGGTAGAAAACTCAACCTCTAAACCTTGCAAGTTCTGAGCCAAGTGATGCTTCCCACAAGCCACAAACATCATATGGGATGTGTTTGATCCATCCATACACCCCAAAAACACCTAAAACTCAAAATCACTACCTTACTTCTCAAATATGCATAACCTAAGCCTTATCATGCCAAAATCAATTCCAGGCCATATCTGTCCAAGTTAACACTTCTAACACCATCCATATACTTCATATGAACTGTCCCAACCATCATCCATGATCTGAAACGCCTCCATCTTCAAATTCGATTCATACTTGAAGGCTCTGCAGATCGGGTTCCATAGCTTAGCTCAGATGAATTCAAACTGTTCCAAGCATCCATACACCTTCCCTAAGGTCCATTGAAGCTGTCCAGATTGAACAACAACATCTGTAACACCTCCAGGCACGATTTCAATTTCCAGTTTGGCCGTTTTTTAAGGTAAGCCTCATGAACTTCAAACTCTACCATGCACGCATCATAAATGAAATATTGATATACCATCTTGTTTCTGCACCTATGAGGATCATTAACCCTCAATCAATTGCATCATATCATGATCATACACGATTTCACAATGATTTGTCATATTAGGGTTCTTCGTGTTCATCAGAAAATTGATAGCCCTAGAGTTAAAATAAATGCAATTAAATGATACCATTGTGTTCCTCGTCCAAAATCGAGCAAGATAGACCCTTCACTTGATCAAAACAATTCAGTTTCAAAGATTTTCAAAAATCAGTTGAAGGTGTGTTCTTGGCGCCATTTTTGATTCAGAAAATTCAAATCCAAGTTTTAAAATATAATCAGTTTGATGCGTGTTATTAACAAGCCACAAGCGTGGCGCAGTTGGTCCATGTTTTGGTTGGTGAGAGTGAGGGCGTGGGTTCAAGCCTTAGTGAAGACAAAGTCCAATTTTTTATCACTTTTTTTTCATTTTTCTTCACAACTTCATCATTTAATTTAACCATTCAAATCAACTTATTCTTGATTCATTTTTTTACACACCTCTTATTTAATATGCATATTTTGACAATATCAAAGAAAATCACAAAAAAGGATTTATTTAATATGTTTTTAATTAGGTTTAAAATGATGTATTTTTAAATGTTTTTAAATACTTTAAATATTATTTTTCATTTAATTTTTAACCTAATCACTTGTAAATATTTTTTGTGATCAAACCCTAATCACTTAGGTCTTAATTAAGCATTAAAACTTGTTTTAACATTAATTAAGTTGATTTCTTTTAAATTCAAATCATTTTAAAACGAGCGATTGCGATCCTTTTCAAAACGATAACCATTTCTTTTTGATTTTTCTTTTTAAAAGAAACTATTGATTAAATCTTTTTTGATTGATCAATTGATTTTCAAAACGAAGTGGGGCCTCTCGAATATTAGAGAGTGTAAGTCCCATTTCTTTTCTTTTTGTACAGTTTTTTAAACAATAAAACTTCTTCAAAATAAAATCTTTTCAAACAATTTTCAAATCATTTTCAAAACAACAAAACTTCAAAACTTTTCAAATAAAACATGGGCCTCCATGTAGGTATAAGTCCCAAGCCCCTTTTGTACATACCTTTGCCTTTGTACAGTTTCAGTTTCTTCAAACAGAAAACTTCTTTCAAAACAACTTTCAAACGGTTTTTTTCAAACGACGCGTCTGTAAATAAAACAATCAACCATGTTTTGCAAATAAAACATGGGCCTCCATGTAGGTATAAGTCCCAAGCCCTTTTGTGAATACCTGTTTACATAGCTTTGAATAAACTCAAGTGGACCTCTCCTCGAGTATAAGTCCCGAGCCCCCGTGTATACAAGTGGATCATGCTTACAGGTATATTTCCTTCATAAACTCCATTATATACACACACTTTGTCATATATATATAACTGTTCATATTTGTTCATGTACCTGTTCATGTTTGTTCATACTTGTTCATATTTGTGATTGTGTTATATATACTTCTTCAACTTAGTACAACACTAGGTTCCCCATAGCCTCCTATTGGGCTTCGTGCAAAGAATCTCCCTAGTTTAGGTTAGGACATAGAGTATGGTTTCCCGGTGAAATCGCTCTAAGAGCTCAAACCAACTATACCATGCCTCCCCTTGGGCTTTGTACAAACGAGTGACCCTCCCATAGCCTCCTCTTGGGCTTACAATGCAAGGACCCTGGATTGTCCCTCCCATAGCCTCCTCTTGGGCTTACAATGCAAGGACCCTCGGATAGCCTCCTCTTGGGCTTCGTACAAGGACCCACGGGCTTCTTATAAGCATCCCCAATATCCAAATCAAATACCCTAGGAGATTAGACATTTATCATCTCTATGATAGGAGTATCTCATCTATATCATCACAAACAATCAATCAATCAATCAATCAATCAACTTAACTTTTTTGCCACAAGGCTGGCTAATCAATCAAACCTTTTTTTGCCACCATATTGGCTGATTAATCAAAGTTTTTGTCACAAGGCTGACTTCATTGAAACTTTTGCCACAAGGCTGGCTGATTAATCAAAACTTTTTGTCACAAGGCTGACTTCATTGAAAGTTTTTGCCACAAGGCTGGCTAAAAAACATCTTTATCATTCTAAGCACCATAAGTGGCATGGCCCAGGGCTTATAATGAAAAGATTTTCAAACAAAAACAAACAGATGTATGTGATGATATAGATTAGATACATTGAACATTTAGATGACATTTGTCTCTTATCCTTTGCTTCCACTAGCATAAGTGGGAACTACGATTGCTCTGACTTTCTCAACATCCCTTTGAGAATACGTAGGCACAAGGTCTTACTCCTTGGCGAGCAAAACTTCCCCCTCAAACCACTCAAACCTTAGCACCCGTAGACCCCGAGCTACAGATGCTCTGATTCCCTATAGGGGATATGTATGCAGAGGATCGCAATGATCTTTGCGAGCATAATCAAACAAACACCTTAGGTCCCACCTATTTCACAACAGAACCTCCACCATAACATAGAATGAAAAACAATAAAGAATCCTATAGAGTACTATAGATACGTTGGGTGCTAATACCTTCCCTTCGTATAACCAACCCTCTTACCCAAGATCTCTCCCCCACTTTTTAGGTTATTGCAGCTTTTTTCCTTTTCCTCCTTTGGAAATAATAAAAAGTTTGGTCGGAACAAAAGAAAAATCATTTTTTATGAGCACTCGAGCCCAAACAAGGCATCAGGTGTCTCATCCCGAGAAAAAAGGATAAACGATTTTTCGCCCGCGACAAGAGCATCTGAAAGATAGGATATTGCCTACTCTTTTACATTTTTCCTGAAATGGAAAAAGTAACTTATTAGAGTACCACACTGTCTTATACAAAATTCATTTCTAATGTTATCATCAAAACTAGAAAATATGATCAGAACATTTCATGTTCTAACATGGTTTAGTACCTGTAAGTAAAGCAAAATGAACTAATTCTCCATTTGGTGTGACTTTATCATCACCCATCACTTTAAAGTCTAGTTGGAAAAGTTCGTGTTCTTTGAGGCTTTTGGCTTGTATCAGCCACACCTTCTTCGACTTCGACTGTGTCAGGAATGTTGGCAATTGATTCGACTTCAACTGGAGTTTCGACAATTGTATCAACTTCGATTTCAACAGTTGCTTCTTCAAAGTCAAAGCTCATCAATGGCTTGTCTGATTCTACTCTGACTTCGACTGGATTCTCAACAATTCCTTCAACTTCGACTTCATCATTTATACCAAATCAGATTTTGGATTCAACATGGTTATCTGTGATTGCAGCCATAACCACCATACCTTCTTCACAATCATCTGAATCTTGGCGTGCAAAATTCGCTCCTTCGTCTTTGCCTTTTGTCGATCCATTGTATTTTCTGTACCAACAATGTTTGGACATGTGACCCCACTTTTCACAGTTATAGCACTGCACACCTTTACCTTTTTATCTTCTTTGTCCTTTCGATAGTTTCCTCCTCCCCTTTCGAGGATCAAGAAATCCTATCTTCATCCTGCTGCTTGTGGGGGTTCGACCAAGGCTTCTTACTCCGATTCTTGTCGAATTTGCCTTTGAATTTGTTGGAACCACCATTCTTTTTCCATGACTGAGCTTGCAACGCCTGTATCGAATCATGAACTCCTTTCCTTTCAACAATCCTAATCTCATGCGCCTCCAACGAACCAACTAGATCCTCCAATTTTAGTTCTTCTACTTTGTTGGATTCTTGAATAGCTACGATAATGTGATCAAAGTGAAGGCTCAACGTACGCATTACCTTCTCAACTATCATCTTATCGGTTAGGGTTTCACCACAACCCTTCATGAGATGGACGGGTTTCTGCACCTTCGACACATACTCTGCAACCTTTTCATCTTCTCCCATCATAACAATTCATATTGTCGACGCAAGGTCTGCAACTTGACAACCTTGACTTTCTCACCTCCTTCATAATACTTCACAAGAATATCCCATGCCTCCTTCGCCGATTCAGCATGAGAAATCTTGTCGAAGTTTGCTGAATCTACCGCCGTCTGAATGAAATACGCAACCTTGCAATCTTTCTTCTTGACTTCGTTGTGGGTTGTTTTCTGTGCTTCGTTTGCATCTGCAGCCAACACATGTACGCCGCTTGTAATAAATACATCATTTTCATTAACAGTTATAAACAAATTTTTCTATCAGTGAGTTTAGTATTTTGAAAAAAAAAATTATATGTAAATCAAGTGGTAATAACCACTAGAAATTTACAAATATTTTAATAGTTAAAATCTTACTTAAATTTTATAAATTAATATATCAACTAATTAATTAAACATGCACTCCTATCAAAATAAAATGTAAACAAAAAAATAATGAAAGAATGTGATTTTAAATCCCATTTACTATTTTTTTTCTTCCGAAATTTAATTTATATGTATTGACAATGAAAAGACATTTTATACTATCATTTAATCATAATTGCTGTTTTGTTTGAAATATTTGAATTTTTTTAAGTAATATATTTGAATGATTATAATGGATTAATAGTGTAGATTTTTCTAAATTAATGATGCATAATAATTACATTCTTTTTTATTACTATAAATAATATATTTTATGACAATTTTCATATCGACCACCGAGATATATGTTCGGGGAGCGCCATCATTAATTTTTTTTAAATATATATAACTTGTACCTTCGGTTATTACCAAAATCAAGGGAATATAACTACCAAGGAGTTCGATTCAAATTCCAATTACTCCATTTTGTGTTTTATTTTTAATTTTAATTAGTTTAGAGTTACATGACGTCTTTCCTTTTTCTTTTTATTTTTAAACTGTATTACCCTCGATTATATTGGTCTACTGAGGGATAATATCTTTTGCATCAACATTTTTAAATATTTTTTTTTATTTTTTAAAATTATTTTTTAATTATTAATTAATCTATTATCTCGATTTTGTCTTAAAATCGACATGATAGTTATTTTAAAGGAATTTGCAAAATATGACACTATGGAGTTTTTATATTTTTTGTAGTCCTTTTTTTGTTTAATATATTCTTTAGTTATCTAAATTTTTTTATTTTTAATTAATATTTCAGAGAATTAGACTTTAATTTTTCATTTACCTATCAACAAACACTTTAACTTCATCGTCATTCTCTTCACAAAAACACTAGGAGATTTTCATAGAAACTCTTTCAACATCAACTCGAACACCATCTCTTTTCAACGTCAACTCTTTCAACATCAAGTCGAACATCATCTCTTTTCAAAACTCGTTGAAGCTTCGTCATCGCGTTTGAGGTACATAACTCACCACTGAAATGTTCATAGAAATGTTAGAAATATTGAGACACACTATGGTGTTAGTTTTAGAAAGATTCATAT
This sequence comes from Vicia villosa, assembly GCF_029867415.1. Taxonomy (NCBI): domain Eukaryota; kingdom Viridiplantae; phylum Streptophyta; class Magnoliopsida; order Fabales; family Fabaceae; genus Vicia; species Vicia villosa. Next base: position 102,244,975 of record NC_081181.1, on the reverse strand, counting down.
AAATGATAATACCACTTAACATAACTCTTCCATATATGTTCCATCATAACTTGTTGGTTTAATATTTATTCAATGTTTTAATGTTCATGCAATATGTTTTATCATAACTTGTTCTATACGTTTCCACTCATTATAATTTTATGGTCTCTCTCTACTGCATATTTCTAGTTAATATGGTTATATGTTCTAAATCATTTTGGATGAAGTGTTTTGTGATGTGGCATTGAAGTTCATGTTGGTGTCTCTGTTATATGTTGCTATTTTTTTCTTAATTTGCACAGACACGGGTGATTCACCAAGCACCTCTCATACAACATCTGATACAATTTCTATTAACACAAAAATTAAAGTAAAAACTAGAGGTGTCATAATATTGACCAAGGTCATAAAAGGTCACGAAAGTGTTGTTCACATCCTGATTAATTTTGATCTAAGAATCGGTAAGACTTATGGTGAAAATGTTGATGATTTTAAGCGTTATGTGGCATTACAAGATAGAAGTAAAATGAGTATTTTGATAGATAATTGGCACGAGATTGACGATAATTTGAAAGATAGCATTTGGACAATATTATGGTATTTATTATGAATCTTATGATTTATTTTACAAGTATATATGACCATTTATTTTTTGGTTTAATACTAATATCTACTCTATTACGTAAATGTACGAAGTGTTTATTGTTCCAGAGGATAGTAAGCTGGAAAAGAAATGAATTGCATATGTTGGTGAGCGTTGGAGAAGCTTTAAGATACAAGTTACAAATGATTATATTAATCATCTAAAAGATAACGAAGCACCTTCATATGTTAAGTACTCATATACTGATAAGAAAGTTTAGGAGGATTTTGTATATTCTAGCACCACTCTCGATTTCTTGGCTAAAATCCATAAAGGAAAGGAGAATAGAGCTAAAAATATCTGCCCATATAGATTGTCTCGTGGAGGATATGATAAACTTGAACAAAAAAAGATTAGTGAAAAAAGAAAATAAAGGGAACTAGAGCTATGAGATCCTTCTAGAAGCCTCTAGAAGCCTTGATCACATTCCATATACACCATCACGCCATGAGAAATGGAAGAGGACCCATCAAAGATCAGGTGGCGAGTTCACATCATAAGCAACATGCAAAGTGACTGAATAGATTGTAAGGAGATACTTTTTTCAACATTACTTATTTTAGTTAATTTAATTTGGTATTGATGAACTTTTATATCTGTTGTAGAATGTACTGGTTGAACAAGTCAAATTTGGTATCTTCGTTCCACAAGATTGTCATGATATCTTGGTAGAAGCGATTGGAACCTAGGAGCATGTTTGGTGTGTCACTGATCTTGGAAGAGTCATCAACTTGAAGTTATTCTTTGGACCATCACAACCAATTAACGAAATACACCATAAGAGAGAAATTAAAGAGATAGTTGGTGAAAAGATGAGGGGAAATATTAGAATAATAGCGGGACAAATGGATTCAGGAGACGATGGAGAAGTGGATCCAGGAGGAACAAAGGAGGGTGTATTTGGAGGAATTGGTGAGTGTTTTGTAGAAGGAGCAGGAGAGGATGTTGTAGGAGGTGCGAAAGAAGGTCTAGGAGGAGTGAGAGAGGTTGACTAAGAGAAGTGATCCGCGATGTGATTGAGGTATAAGTATAAGTTAAAAAGTTATGTTGTATATTGTTGTTGTTTGTGTATTTTAATTTTTGTATTGTATTTCAGTTATTTTTATGTCGTAGAAATTGATTTCAATGGGTGTACTCAACCCACCCAATTTAAAATCAGTTGGACATACATGTGAAAGTAGTTGAAAAATTTGTTATGGATGATACAACTACGAAAGATAGTTGTTCTGCCCCACATCAAAGTATTGAGACCACACCACATGAACTAGATAACGCTCAAGACTATCAAAGATGATACATGAGATTTCATAACTCTGCTATTTTTTCTTAATTTACACAGACATAGGTGATTTGCCAAGCACCTCTCATACAACATCTGATACAAATACAAAAATTAAAATAAAAACTAGAGGTGTCATGATATTGACCAAGGTTATAAAAGGCCACGAAAGTGTTATCCACATCCCGATTAGTTTTGATCTAAGAATTGGTAAGGCTTATGGTGAAAATGCTGATGATTTTAAGTGTTATGTGGCATTACAAGATAGAAGTAAAATAAGTATTTTGATAGATAATTGGCATGAGATTGACGATGATTTGAAAGATAACATATGGATAATATTATGGTATTTATTATGAATCTTATGATTTATTTTAGAATAATATATGACCATTTATTTTTTGGTTTAATACTAATATCTACTCTATTACGTAAATGTACGAAGTGTTTATTGTTCCAGAGGATAGTAAGCTAGAAAAGAAATGAATTGCATATGTTGGTGAGCGTTGGAGAGGCTTTAAGATACAACTCACAAATGATTATATGAATCATCTAAAAGATAACGAAACACCTTCATATGTGAAGTACTCATATACTAATAAGAAAGTTTAGGAGGATTTGGTAAATTCTAGCACCACTCTCGATTTCTTGGCTAAAATCCAAGAAGGAAAGGAGAATAGAGCTAAAAATATCTGCCCATATAGATTGTCTCGTGGAGGATATGATAAACTTGAACAAAAAAAGATTAGTGAAAAAAGAAAATAAAGGGAACTAGAGCTATGAGATCCTTCTAGAAGCCTCTAGAAGCCTTGATCACATTCCATATACACCATCACGCCATGAGAAATGGAAGAGGACCCATCAAAGATCAGGTGGCGAGTTCACATCATAAGCAACATGCAAAGTGACTGTATAGATTGTAAGGAGATACTTTTTTCAACATTACTTATTTTAGTTAATTTAATTTGGTATTGATGAACTTTTATATCTGTTGTAGAATGTACTGGTTGAACAAGTCAAATTTGGTATCTTCGTTCCACAAGATTGTCATGATATCTTGGTAGAAGCGATTGGAACCTAGGAGCATGTTTGGTGTGTCACTGATCTTGGAAGAGTCATCAACTTGAAGTTATTCTTTGGACCATCACAACCAATTAACGAAATACACCATAAGAGAGAAATTAAAGAGATAGTTGGTGAAAAGATGGGGGGAAATATTAGAATAATAGCGGGACAAATGGATTCAGGAGATGATGGAGAAGTGGATCCAGGAGGAACAAAGGAGGGTGTATTTGGAGGAACTGGTGAGTGTTTTGTAGAAGGAGCGGGAGAGAATGTTGTAGGAGGTGCGAAAGAAGGTCTAGGAGGAGTGAGAGAGGTTGACTAAGAGAAGTGTATCCGCGATGTGATTGAGGTATAAGTATAAGTTAAAAAGTTATGTTGTATATTGTTGCTGTTTGTGTATTTTAATTTTTGTATTGTATTTCAGTTATTTTTATGTCGTAGAAATTGAATTCAAAGGGTGTACTCAACCCACCCAATTTAAAATCAGTTGGACATACATGTGAAAGTAGTTGAAAAATTTGTTATGGATGATACAACTACGAAAGATAGTTGTTCTTCCCCACATCAAAGTATTGAGACCACACCACATGAACTAGATAACGCTCAAGACTATCAAAGATGATACATGAGATTTCATAACTCTGCTATTTTTTCTTAATTTACACAGACATAGGTGATTTGCCAAGCACCTCTCATACAACATCTGATACAAATACAAAAATTAAAATAAAAACTAGAGGTGTCATGATATTGACCAAGGTTATAAAAGGCCACGAAAGTGTTATCCACATCCCGATTAATTTTGATCTAAGAATTGGTAAGGCTTATGGTGAAAATGCTGATGATTTTAAGTGTTATGTGGTGTAATACGGTGAACTGACTTTATTTGAAATGTTGCGGATAGCAAGAGTCGCCACCGACTTTTATTTTATCCAATTAGGAAAGGCTAAAAGAACAGGAAAGACCTTTTGAAAAGATTTTGAGTTCGGGGGGTAAGTTATACAAAGGGAAGGTGTAAAGCACCCTTTGCATCCATGGTTATCCATGGGTTCTTAATTGCTTAGCTCACTTTGTTTGAAATGTTTGATTTGTTTGAAAAGATTTTCGAAGAAGAACTTTAGCTTGTAAATAAGCGTAGTCTTTTTGAATTTGATTTGAAAAGAGTGGGAAAAGAGTTTTGAATTTAGAGCAAGCAATTAGTAGCAACTACCCTAAGTTTAAAAAAAACGTTCTTTTAGCTTTTCGGGCGAAAGGGGTCTATCCATACCATGAGAGGGCAGGAAGTCTTTCAATTAGATATCGAAGGTTCATCGAGTTATCGTTCGCCATAAGACTGTCCCTTGCCATAAAGAAGGCAGGTAGTCTAAGGGAAGGATATAATAGTCATTCGATTTTCTTAGGCATCATGCGAGGATACCTTAGCAATAGGGATAATTCATTTACCGAGGCAACATCGAGGGAGTTTCAATAACTTTGAAGGCAACATTGCTTTAGGTATCCTCGGAATCGAGGGACTTGACTATTTTTAGGCAACAAAATTAATAAGGCAACCAGGCAATAATATAAGGCGACAGGCAGCATAAGAAGGGTTACCCTAAAGGTGCGTGTGTGGCACAATCATGTGTTTAATTTAGATATTATTATCTTGTAATTAGTTATCCTAATTCTGTTAAAGGCTTGCACTCCCTAAGATTACTAACCACGCAGTTTAAAATTGCAGAAATTAAAGGCAGGAAAATAAAAGTCCTACGCTATTACAATAAACACCTGCGGGGATGGGGGAAATTAAAAGACAGAAAAAATAAAAGGGATGAATAATTATCTTGAGCCTTGATCTTCCTCGAACCCTTGATCAACTCTACAAATTAAGAGGAAAATAAATAAGGGTGAGTGCGTTACAAGTTCAACAAACCCTATTTTAATCAAAAAGGGAAAAATAAAAGCTAAAATGATATTTTAAACCAAAAGAGGGTTAGACACTTAGCTTTTCGAGTGGCATGGCGCGTAATCGGAGGATCTTGAGATAACCCTGAAAAGTAGGCATGAAGAAGAGAAGTGTTAATGCATTTAAGATTCGTTAACTATGGGTATAAACCCTATTTTATCCCTAAAAGGCAAATAAAATAAATAAATGGGATTGAACAAACCCTAAAAGGCTAATGGAATCGAAAGTTTGATAAGATAGCTAGATGCCAGAATAGAAATTAATAATTATAGGGTTATACCTAATATTTTAATTAATTAAACGTATAAGTAAATAAAAATTAAAGGATATATAAAAAAATCGAGTTTTCGATTAAAATAAATAGTTATGAAATTATTATATATAAAAAAACAAATTAATTTTTTTCAAAATAGATTTTTGAAGATAAATATCATTAAACAAAAGAAAAACAACTAAATAAAATTATATAGTAAACAAATTTTTTTAAAGAAACTCAGCTCTGATCATGTGTGATGCGTCTGTGAGGGAACACTATGGACACGCCTCTCCAAAGCCCTCGGATCTGGGAATCATGTAGATTTAACGGTGAGATTTGAGGGATCGCATAGTATGCAGGCATGGGCTGTTGCATTATATCTGAAGACATCTGCATTTAAATGAAAGAAAAAATAATCTTGAGGATACTGGGATCGAACCCAGGTCTCCTCACTAATCATTAAACGCCTCTTACCAAACCTGCTGCCAAAGTTAATTGAAAAAAACTCAACATGAAATGATAAAATAGGAAAATCAATTTGGTTGTTGAATTCAAACCCAAGAGTCAAACAGAGGGTCCACGTCGTCATGCTAGAACCAATGGAAGTTGGAGAGAGGGTTTGAAAATATGACTGGCCAATAAATGGCTGCCGCGCGTGGGGTCCCACGCCTTCATTGCAGTCAACGAAGAAGAGAGAGAGCGTGAGACCGTTTGACCCACGAATAGGATCAAGCCACGCGTGCATCGTTTTCGCCTCTCTCTCTTGCACCAATAGTTGCGATATGCCTGCCAATTAGCTGCGAATTATTTCGTAGCAGACCTGCAATTTAAACAACATCTAACACACAACTTCCAAATAGCTACAAATTCTGCACATTAGCTACGAAAATTTTGTAGCAAAACCTGCAATTAATCAAATTAAAAAAAAACAGCGTGAAACAAGAGATCAAAGCACCCAGATCCATCAAATAACATGCCACGAATCCATTGGAGACATCGTTTTGGATTGAAACGACATAGATCACACAAAACGAAAGCTTTCTTTCATCAAACCCTAGCCATGGTAGTTTGCTATTCCCACGTTAAAGCTCTGAACTAATGACTCATATTCCTTCTAAAACGCTTCAGGAACTCAAAAAACGAGTTAGATTCAATTGAAATAAATTAAAACGTGAGGTATGAGGATTTTGAACCATGCATGAATATGTCACCTATAAAACACGATTTCCATGAGCATTCAGGCATGGTTAGTGATTCAAACCTGCCTTATATTGCTTCTGGAGATGAATGGGACGATTGAAATCTCTTGAAGATGGCTGGATGAGTTGATACGGATTTGCCTTGTTTCTTGAAATTTCTCCTTGCAAGAACCCTAGCTTTTCCTCCCCTATTTTCGTCCTCCCTTGAGTATGAATGATGGGGAACATATAATGGATGAATTCACCACTTTGGCCTTCATGTATTTTTATCAAAATTGCTCAACTTTAGGAGGTCATAACTCTCTCAAAAATTATCATATGGAAGTGATATAGGACTTTTTGGAAAGCCCAAGATGTCTTCTATAAGCCACTTTGGAACATATTTCGCATTTGAGAATTTTATCTTGATGATATTCTTCCTGACAAAAAACTGCTTTTTGCGAGTTTCTAGAAGGACCTGTAATGTATTAGCTTATATCTCTTAAATGAAGCATTTTTGGACTTGGCTTTAGAGAGACAAAGTTGTAGAGAATGCAATTTCCTTCAAAATAGGCTTTGGATGGAGAATTTCTGATGTTCCATGTGAGAGTTATGGCTGGTCAAAGTTCGGTTGACTTTTAGGTAAAAAACCCTAATTTAGAATCTTTGAGTTTTGTTGAGTTCTGAACTTTCCTTGATGAATCATGATCAATACTTGATCAAATGATGAATGTAACTTCAAAATGTTGATGTTGACCAAAAATCAGAAATTTGACTGTACTTTTGACTACAGTTGACTTTTAGGTCAAACTAGTCGACTGTTGACTATCCGAACATTTGACTGAGTAATCTTGAGAATTGAAGCTTGCAACTTGTCATGAGGATCCTTTGAGGCAAATGAGATACCATAGATTCCACTTGAGGTATCAAAAACTGATTTTACTTTGAAAAGATCGAAACCCTAGTTTGAGGGTAGTTATTTGGGAGAGAGACTGCATGTTTTCTTCTTGTATATCTTTGAGCATTTGAAGGTCAGATGGAATGAATTATGAATAAATATGTTGGGCAAATTTTGGGGTATGACATGTGGCATTACAAGATAGAAGTAAAATAAGTATTTTGATAGATAATTGGCATGAGATTGACGATGATTTGAAAGATAACATATGGATAATATTATGGTATTTATTATGAATCTTATGATTTATTTTAGAATTATATATGACCATTTATTTTTTGGTTTAATACTAATATCTACTCTATTACGTAAATGTACGAAGTGTTTATTGTTCCAGAGGATAGTAAGCTAGAAAAGAAATGAATTGCATATGTTGGTGAGCGTTGGAGAGGCTTTAAGATACAACTCACAAATGATTATATGAATCATCTAAAAGATAACGAAACACCTTCATATGTGAAGTACTTATATACTGATAAGAAATTTTAGGAGGATTTGGTAAATTCTAGCACCACTCTCGATTTCTTGGCTAAAATCCAAGAAGGAAAGGAGAATAGAGCTAAAAATATTTGCCCATATATATTGTCTCGTGGAGGATATGATAAACTTGAACAAAAAAGGATTAGTGAAAAAAGAAATTAAAGGGAACTAGAGCTGTGAGATACTTCTAGAAGCCTTGATCACATTCCATATACACCATCATGCAATGAGAAATGGAAGAGGACCCATCAAAGATCAGGTGGTGAGTTCACATCATAAGCAACATGCAAAGTGACTGAATAGATTGTAAGGAGATACTTTTTCAACATTACTTATTTTAGTTCATTTAAGTTGGCTTAGATGAACTTTTATATGTGTTGTAGGATGTACTCGTTGAACAAGTCAAATTTGGTATCTTCGTTCCACAAGATTGTCATGAAATCTTGGTAGAAGCGATAGGAACCGAAGAGCATGTTTGGTGTGTCATTGATCTTGGAAGAGGCATATACTTGAAGTTATTCTTTGGACCATCATAACCAATTAACGAAATAAACCATAAGAGAGAAATTAAAGAGATAGTTGCTGAAAAGATGGGGGAAATATTAGAATAATAGCGGGACAAATGGACTCAGGAGACGATGGAGAAGTTGATCCAGGAGGAACATAGGAGGGTGTATTTGGTGGAACTGGTGAGTGTTTCGTAGGAGGAGCGGGAGAAGATGTCGTAGGAGGTGCGAAAGAAGGTCCATGAGGAGTGAGAGAGGTTGGCTGAGGTTGACCGAGAGAAGTGTACCCGCGATGTGATTGAGGTATAATTATAAGTTATAAAATTATGTTGTATGTTGTTGTTGTTTGTGTATTTTAATTTTTGTATTGTATTTCAGTTATTTTTATGACGTAGAAATTGAAATCAATGGGTGTACTCAACCCACCCAATTTCAAATCAGTTTGACATACATGTGAAAGTAGTTGAAAAATTTGTTATGGATGATACAACTACGAAAGATAGTTGTTCTGCCCACATCACAGTATTGAGACCACACCACATGAACTAGATAAGTCTCAGGACTATTAAAGATGATACATGAGATTTCATAACTCTACAAGTTTAAATTAAAACATGAACCACTACAATCTTTTATACTTAATAAGAGTTCTCCTGTGAAATTTATGAAGGCAGATGATTGGTTGGAAATATCCATACTATAATTAGACTTTAACTTTCATTTACCTTTCAACAAACACTTTAACTTCATCGTCATTCTCTTCACAAAAACACTAGGAGATTTTCATAGAAACTCTTCCAACATCAACTTGAACACCATCTCTTTTCAACGTTAACTCTTCCAACATCAAGTCGAACATCATCTCTTTTCAAAACTCGTTGAAGCTTCGTCATCGCGTTTGAGGTACGTAACTCACCACAGAAATGTTCATAGAAATGTTAGAAATATTGATACACACTATGGTGTTAGTTTTAGAAAGATTCATATAAATGTTCAAACGCGATGACGTAGCTTCAACGAGTTTTGAAAATAGATGATGTTCGACTTGATGCTGGAAGAATTGACGTTGAAAAGAGATGGTGTTTGAGTTGATGTTGGAAGAGTTTCTATGAAAATCTCCTAATGTTTTTGTGAAGAGAATGACAACGAAGTTAAAGTGTTTGTTGATAGGTAAATGAAAAGTCAAAGTCTAATTCTCTGAAGTAAATCCAAGTTATTATTCTTAGGTAAGAGTCTTGACTAGGTATTGTCATGGAGTATGTCTTCCAAAACTGTTTGTCTGTGTGATTAGAATGTTGGTGATTGGGTCATTGTTACAGATCTTGGGACTGGAAACCTGCACAACATCACTGAGGTGATTGGAAGTGGGATAGAGATATTCCATATCTAGAGAGGATCTAGGTAGAAGGGTCATTGGGTAGGGATTAAGTGAAGAGTTGTAAACGAGGGAGTTTAGCTTTAAATTAATACTGCTAATAGTGAACTACATTCCTGGCTTGGTATGCCCCCAGAGTAGGTGTGTTTGTCACCGAACTGGGTAAACAATTTCTGGTGTTATTTATCTTTTTATTAGGACATCTGAGTATGTTGTACCAAAATTTCAAGATAGACTCCCCTTCACTCTGGATTACTTGCACGTTACCAACATATGTGTAATATTCAAACAAAAGGGGGTGAGATATCAAACTATATAATCGGATGTATGATAAATACTATATTAGGATTAGTTCATGCAAAATCACCACACCACAAAAATATTAACAAAACATAATAACTACTTCATCTTCACAACGATCTCATCAACACAATATAATAACTAATTCATCATCACGACAACTCAAAGATGCAACTTAAATGCGACTCATTACGATGCACATGCATGTGGTACCATCGGAGCAGAACTTCCAACTTAATAATCTGCCAATTAACAGAGGCATCAACAAGGCATAAGCCTTCAACTTAATATTTTGTCAATCCAGGCCAACTTACAGAGCGAAATCTCCCAACATGTAATGCTATGTATGTGACAACATGATACAACTCAACAACAACAACCGCAACAATAATTCAACAACAACTTAACAACAATTCAACACTGACTATAAGCCTACAACTTGACAACAATAATACAATGTTGGCATAAGCCTACAACTTAATAATTGCTAATCAATGGAGACAACACAACACAATTCATCACCTGCAACTTCACAATTAATAACAACAACATTGCAGCAACTAATATACACCAATACGATTATTGACCAAGTCTTACTAAATTATCTCTACTAAATTATTCCACTAATTAGGGATGGCAAAACGGGCTGCCCGCCCCGCCTTATGCCCGCCAAAAACGAGCGGGACGGACATGCCCCCCAAGTAAAATGGGCATAAAAGTCATGTCCGCCCCGCCAAGATGGCGGATTGGCGAGCGGCGGGCTTACCCGCCTATTTTTATTTATATTTTTTAATAGATTAATAGGCTTTTTTACCTTTTAATTAAACTTTTCACTTATTTTTTAAAACAATTTTTTATAAAAGCAACTTTTTAACAAATTTACTTAAAAAATATTAAATATATTTATAGATAAATGTATAAAATAAACCATCAAGAATTGCATTTACTAGAATTAACTAAAAAAAAGAGTGAGTTTTAGAGGAGGGGCGGGCTTTGGCGGGGCGTGTATGGCGGACAGAGGGTTTTGGCGGGGCGGGCTTTGGCGAGCGGCAGGCCTAAAATCCCAACCCAACCTGCCATTTTTCGGCGGGTGCGTGGGCCGGCCCGGCGGGCCCCGGCTTGTTTTGCCACCCCTACCACTAATAATCTTTATTAATTATTCTTTGCCAAAATGATAAAGATACTATTTACTTCCACAAGTTCTTCTATCCTACTATATAATCACATACTGACTCTGCAACTAAAAGCATCCATATTAATGTATACTGACTCTGTCATCTATTAATATACTTATAGCTCTATAATTTAATATTAACTTTGTTATAAACTAACTTTGTTTTTTTATTATTATTACTCTGCCATTATACTGCTAATAGTTCTGCTATTCTCTGTTACTAATTTATTTCTCTATCAATGCCTTATCTTTCCACTGTTAGCAACATCATAAATAGTTCTCTCTTATTTTATTAAACTAACCATGCAATTAATTCAACTAGTTTTGCTTCTATTATAGTAAGATTGTCAATACTAGTTTCTAATAACTCTACTACCGATACTCCTATTGATAAGTCATCTATGCTATTTTATTACTAACCCTGCCACTGATAACTTCTATTTATTTTGATTATATCCATTACCCGTTATTTAAAGCAATTACTGAATTACAATTACAAACCAAAGAAAATTGAACGAAGAAGCACAGTGCCCCTCGGCACACTTCCACTATCCTCTGTGTCGCTCGACACCCACCATTTGTGTCCCTCGACACGCTCTAATTTCAACTGTGCCACTCAGCAAAATACATGTGTCCCTCGGCACAGCGTGTTTCCCCCAACTTTACACAGACCTCATCCGTCTGTTACCAACGAATGCAAAACGATATAATCTACGATCATTAACATCATTACAACTTACAGAAACAACACAACATTATAACAACTATATCCTCAAGGAATAATTTTTCCACATACAGATTCAACGATGATTAATTATGCAGACATTTCATAACCAACGACAACTCTATAACACACGAATTCAGCAACAGCTACAACAATTATACGCATTGTAACTTTACACCAAACACACATAATAACAGGAAAAACAAGAAACAATCCTACATAACCCAATTCCATACATAATATCCATCATAATTCTAATTATAGAGTCAGAACCCCACCCTTAACTTGGATTGAAGGTTACTCTATAATTTTCTACCGATTGAAGCCTCTCGCCCTAACTTCTAACTTTTGCCTCTTTTCCTCTTCTGCAACTTTCTTACGGTTAATTCTCCAAACCCTTCTTTCCATAACTATAATTAACCTAATTCTCCTTATTTAACCAAACCTTATAATTTTATTATTTCCATTGGGCCTAACTTCCACACCCCACATTTACTACATTCAACCACCAAAATAAGCCCAAATACAACTTACACCATTATTCCACTACTACTAATTAATTAATTAATTAATTACAATAGTATAAATTTCAATAATTCACAACCACTTCATAATTCATCGAATAATCCAAAAATATATGATTAAATAAATAATGAAATATTCGGGGCGTTACAATTAGACTCAGGTATCAGTAGATTTTAAAGAAAGCATATGGACAGAAATCATGGTATTAATTTTAATTTACTTGATCAGATCATATTTTTTTTAATTACTAATGCATACTGAAGAGGTTGAAGAAGGTCCGACAAAGACCAACTGAAGAGTTCACTTCAGATGCCTCACATGTAGTTGCTGAGAAGATTGTAAGTAGATTCTATTGTCAATTAGAATATTAAATACAAGATTTGTAAGTATATTCTTTTATCAAGTAGATTATTTGACTTTGTAATTAGTTTAACGTGTAATGTTTAAATTATTTTCAATTTACAGAGTTATGGAGGGAACCAATATGTTGAATAAAGTTAGAAATAAAAATCCCAAATTTTATACGCCTTTGATAAGTGGATTACCTGTGACATTCATTTATCTATAATTATATGTGTGGTTATATATTCATGGAATGTTTAAGTTTCTAGATAAGGAAACAACCATAATGATAAGTGTGTAGTTATTATATCAGGAAACACATGGTAAACATTGTCTCTATCAACATTGTTGATTCTTGGGAGCATATATATATATATATATAAGAAAGATTGAGTTTCTTAAACAAACACAAGAAAACCTATTAGGTTTTCACGAAAGAGGGAGAGAGAGACAGAGAGAGAGGAAGAAGAAGAAAATCATGATTGATTATAACTATTTTATTATTCACTTACTCAATAAGGGTTTAAAGATTACAAGTGAATATCAACAACCAACTTTTATCAACAACCTGAGAGAACTAATCTATTTATAGACTATTAAGCTAACTTAAACAATTGAGATAAACAAACAGGCCCAATTTGATATGCTAACAATCCTAGCATTTCGACTACTGCATGCTTGAGCGTATTTCGACTACAACATTAAGGACTTCAACATCACCATATGAACAGACTTCGACAACATGCTTAATCTCGGTTGAACCAAGAAGCTAATTTTCTCAAGACTAGAGTTTGATCCAAAATCTCACAACAATAAAATATTAATGATTTATACTGCATGCATACAAGTTTGTGATTATTTTAAATTAAGTGATCTTACATTTCTTTCAATTTTTTATATAGAAGTTTAAAGGCACTACACCATTCTCACAAGAAAACTTGAAAGACGTTCGTACACATTGAGCGTACTTCAATGCGATTTATAGGCCAGACTGTATGGAATATTTAAAAAATAACAAAGTATTTTATCATAGTTGCACCAGTCAACCATGGTAAAACGTGGCGCGCAAAATATTATACACCATGGTATGGTAGGGAATCAAACCCATGACTTTTTATATTTTACCAAGGTTGACTAAGATGGTTGTGGTGAAATGTGGCATGCTACCTAGTTTCTCACCATGGTTACACGCTTATGGTGGAAAGCAACACACTTACTGCCATACCCTACATTACCATGGTTCATCACCCATGATGATATCCACTTTCTAACCGTGGTGAAAGACCCTTTTTGTAGTAGTGAAAAGTCATGATAAGTTTTTTACCCTTCCGCACAATTAAAGACCATGGAGATTTCATTGACAACTTTAATTACTTTTCTTGTATCTTGGGTTAATTTAATGCACAACTAATCTCCTTTATTGTATCATTATGTTTCTATATTAGCTTCGATATCACATGTATTAGGAGTGCTTAAACAAGTCATTTTGTTGGAGCTTGTTCGAACTACCCCATATATAGTGGAGCCAAGAAATTACATAAAAATTTTGTGCGATGCCTATAATGATGTCGAACCATCTGACCAACACCGTCTCTATATTGAAACACATGAGTTATGTCAGCACCTATGTTAAGATCAACAGTTTATGTTTTTTTATACTAGACAATGCACAAGGAGTACATTTTGAATCAAATATATAATGTTAAGTAATTTGATATGATTCAAAATGCCTGCCACAACATATGAATCTCTACTACACCACAATAGATGTGCTCCGACTGAAATTCAAATGTGTATCGTGTTGACCTAGTGCCTCCAAACACAAGAGGATGAGTGAATTGTGATATTTGGATTTACAATAAAATTGATTTATAAACATATTTGATTAAATTTTTTTATGTTAGAGAATATAGATGAGACAATGGAATAATATAAGAGAGAAGTAAACAACAATAAATTTAAAGACATGAGGGATAGAAAGACCACACTAGAGAATTTTCATGGTCCAGCTGAAACCACTTTCCTGCTCAAGTCCCCAAGAGTTTTCTATTGAAATTTCAATTAAACAAATCTTGATCTTTTCACATGATCAACCTAACAATCTTTCACAACAACTTGATCTTTTCCCCATGATCAGCCTATAAATGTTACATCAACAACTAGATATTTTATACAAGCTCAATTTAAAAACCTTCACTCCAGGTTTTTTGATGTTTAGCATGAACTCTGAAATTCAATAAAAATATATTACAAGAGAATAACACTCTTGAATAAGCATGTTTAGCACAACGCCAATACAACAACTCTTAGAGAGAACTTATCACTCTCTTGGTACTAAGGAAACTTTAGTGAAAAGGAAATTTATAGAAGAATAAGAGAAGAAAGGTAGTATAAATATTTCTATTAAAAAACTTATGTATTTTGAAATGAGGAGAATCCTCCTTTATATAGGAAAATTTTGGCTAAAAAAGGAACCAATTCATAGGCCATTATAATGAGTTAATCGATTAAATACATAAATTAATCAATTAACTAAGCTCAATTAGAAACACTTGAAAAACTATGTCACTTAATCAATTACTGAACTCCTTAATTGATTCAGATGCATTTCACTTTTATTCTTATATATTGGAAGGATCTTCTAATCAATGAGATAGTGTATAATACCTTCCTAATTGATTAAACAAGTTTCCAATCAACTAAGTGCTTGTCTGTATTGGTTTTTAGAAGACAAAAGTGAAGTGGTTTCAAAATTGTGTGTGTATGTGTAATTAATTTACTTAGTACCTAAATACTTTCTCTTTCTACTTTTACAATTAACTGGTCAGAACTACAAAAACCCTAAGTGCAGGATCAAGTGAGCTTTCACACTTTCATCTCTTCAGAGCTTTGATTTTACATCATCATAGCTTCATGTATCCAAGACCTTTTTCTTTAAGATCTTTTACATATGTCATAAACACTTTATAATTGTCATTAATATACTTTACAATTGTCAGAGTTTTTATTTTCAAGATCATGGTGTTACCTGCACAACACATAGAATCATATTATCCTTCTTCTTGATGATGATAACGCACCTCTCACAGGAGGTGGTAAATAAGAATATATAGATAAAATATCTAGAGTGGTTAAACTCTCCCTCACAGATAAAGTGAGTATACTTTATTCGTCTTAAGAGTATACTTTTCCCCTTTAGCACTATCAAAAATGCGGTAGTAAAAGAAAAGGAATAATGAATAAGCAGAACATTGAACTCAATAATATCTCATATAAAAATAATGATTTACTTGATAAAGGAGAACAC
The DNA here is from genome assembly GCF_029867415.1 of Vicia villosa. Taxonomy (NCBI): domain Eukaryota; kingdom Viridiplantae; phylum Streptophyta; class Magnoliopsida; order Fabales; family Fabaceae; genus Vicia; species Vicia villosa. The sequence continues at coordinate 102,228,939 of NC_081181.1, read as the reverse complement.
ATAAGCACATAGAGTAACTTTTAAGCTTTACATAAAATCCTTATTTCTCCCCTTTGTTGGCAGAATCTATCTTTGAGACCAGTTCATTAAGAGAAAGTTTATGTTAGTCTTCTTCATCTTTCTTGATATCTAGCTTTAGATTTCAATTTGCATTTCACGTTCCTTAATTTTATTTGTTTAACGATGGCTTTCTTTGATGAATTTATAACCTAAGAGAGTATTTAATCTTCCCCATCATAGACATTTAGAATTCATTTTGATCATATAAAAAATATCCTTACTCAAAGACTCATTAGTAGCACCGAATGTAATACCATCGACGTAATTTAGCAAAAGTAAAATATCATGCTCTTTTTTCTTAATGAAGAAAGTTGTATCAACCTTCCCTCTTTGAATTTTTTTTCAAGCATAATGTTGTTCAACCATTCATACCAAGCTCTAGGGGCTTGTTTCAGAATGTAGATATCAATTTTCAACTTGAAGACATGATTAGGAAAAGAGACGTTTAGAAACTTGAGAGGTTGATCAACATACAACTCCTCTTTCATGTAACTATTAAAAAATACACTATCTACATCCATTTGGAATTATTTTTTATAAAAAACATGGGAAAGATGAAAGCACCCTTATGGCCTCTGATATAGCTACAAGGGCATATTCTGATCAAAATCTATGACTTCCTATTGATTGTGCCCTTTAATAATGGGTATGGCTTTATTTTTTAAAACACATCCATTTTAGTCATCCTTGTTTGCGAAAAACCCATTTGGTTCTAATCACTATCTTAGATGAAGGATTTGGAATAAGTTCCTATACATCGTTTCTCACAAATTGATTTAACTCATACTGCATATTATAGTGGGGAAAATATGAGATCAAAGCCATTGACTGACTTGACTCGTTATTTCAATGAAAGTCGCCGCCATGCTTTATTGTTTCCAAAGGAAAAGGGGAAAGAACGAAATAAAACCCAAAGATGTTTTTAAAACAAAAAGAGAACTTAGGTACGAGTGTTGAGTATACAAGGGGAAGGTTTTAAGCACCTCTCATATCTGTGGTACTCCACAGGAACCTTTTTGAAAATCTGTGTTTTGTGTGCGAAGGAAAATGTTTATTTGATTTTTTTAAAATAAGCTCGGCAAGACATTATGTCTTGTGCCTACATACCTCCTCGGTGCAATGGAGAAGTCAGAGCCAATGTAGTTCCACTTAAAAGGGAAGATGTTTTAAAAGGAATAAACACTTTATCATCGTTGGAGATAATACTCAGCCATTAACCTTGAACATGAGAACAGATGGATTCTTTGCATCACAAATGAAATAAGGGCTCTAACTTGGATAAAATCAACAAGTATGCCACTATCTCTCTCAAGTGGAAAAGATTCCATCATATCAATCAATATCAAAATCATGGGGTATCACAACTCACTACAACAATTAATCGTGTCTAAAGTTTTGACGAAAAGCCACTAAGGGCAAAAGACATTTTTAAAGAAAGATATTTTAAAAGAGATTGCAAAAATAAGAAGATTTTGTAAAAAGGGAGAAGATTTTGTAAAAAGGGAGAAGATTTTGAAAATATAAGAAGGGGGAGATGAAGAGACTATCCTAAAGCATAAAATAAAAGCTAAGGAAAAGAATGGTCTAACCAAAATAAGAAGCCAACACTTGATATTAAGAGTCAAGGTAGATTTCCCATCATTTGGACTACCAACACTAAACCAACGCATTACCACTTGGGGATCCAGATGAACTTATTATCCTTAACACCACTTGTATTAAGCCTTTGGAAAATCACATCACAAAATTCGTACGAAAATTGGGCAGAGTAACGACTGTGCATAGGCGAAATCCTTATATTAATGCCTTGGAATTAACCATCAAGGACTTTCGGGGAAATACCTGCACACACAAACAGACAACAACCCAATTCCAGATAGAATAACAGCAGAGTAACGGGGTCCGGAGGTACTAAGTCCAACAAATCCAGGTCTCCAAAATGCTCAGGATAGTAACCAATAGTCCATAGAGAGCCTTAAGTATGTTTATAATTTAAGTTGTTTATTAATGTTTTAGCATAAAAATAGAGTATGGTCCAAATGGACAAATGGAAAATAGCAGAAACACAAAGAAACGTCCAAATGATTAAAGGGAAAATAGCGGAAACATAAACATGATGAATGATAAAGTAAAGCATAAAGCGAGAAATATAAAAGAACAATATAATAAAGTGTAGAAATTAAAGTTAATTATTAATTGTTAGCAAGATGACCATCTTGAAACTTGTCAAGTATATCATCGAAGTGTTAGTAATGAAGATCGATGGTGAGTGAATGATAATCTTGGATTTAAATTCAATGAAAGTTTATCAGAAGCTTGATAAAATCATAGCGAGTACACGACAAACTTCCATAAGCCTTAAATCAACCGCATATAATTCTCTGCCATGTTGGACATTTTTCGATTTAGGGACAATGTTGCGCTTTATTAAGCAGATCGCCAAGTGACTTATGTAGAAGTCACCTTACAACGAGGCCGGTCAACAATTTATGCGCCAATGCATGCGAGATAAATGATATATAGATCATTCTCCGAAAGCAATACCACACGAAAAGAAAAAAATAGGCAGCGATCTCGTCTTCATCAAGAATCCATAAGAAGTCTCAAGATATTGAAGACTTTCATCGATCAAAATAAGAAGAAGAAAGATGGAGATACATTAAAATAAAATCACTCAAACTATCATTAATATCATTCATCTAATATTATGGATTTGTCTCTTTCAAACCTATCAACATCCTAGATCCAATGATATTAATGAAGTAGATGAAGAAGAGATACAACAAACAAGTTTAAAAGGCAAAAAACAACATTCTGTCAGCTGCAAATCGATTTGCACAAAGTGTAAATCAATTTGCATAACTCGGATTTTCAAATTCTGCGCAGAAAACAACTGTGTAAATCGATTTGCATAAAATGCAAATCAATTTGCACTGCAGAGTTTTAAAAAAAAGCAAATAAAGAGAAGAAAACTTATTCAAACATAAAACCAAACACCTTGTGATCTTGGAACAACTTGTGCACGAAAATACCATCAAATTACCATCACATAGCATCAATGTAGCACCAAAGGTGCATCACACACAAACAACAATGGATCACAGCTTGGAATATGGAATAGATCTAGAGATTTACCAATTCTTTCACAAACTTTGAATCTTCTTCAAGAACACACCACCAAAAGCTTTGATCTACTCACAATTGATGAAGAGATTGTGTTTAGATGAAGGTTTAACTCAAAGTTAGTAAGGTTCAATGTGAAACTCACTAACTTTTTCATGGAAGAAGAGAGCTTTGAGTAATTTGGGAAGGGATAAGAAGAGAAAATGAAAGATTTTCTTTGGCTTTTCAAGCTAGTGAAATGAAGAGGTGAAGGCCTCTATTTATAGGATTTAGGCTTGGGATTAGTGGTGGTTTGGAATTAGGCTTGGTTAATGAAATTAGGTTTGGTAAATGAATTTGGAGCCAAAATTATGATCCAATGGTGTATATGTCATCAAATGAGGGTACATGATAAGATTGATCAAAATGATGTTGGGAATTGGTTGTGCAATCTAGAACATTCACCCCACACATGAAAGTGGTGACACACTCCTCAAAAGTTGAAAAATACCTTCATTCTTCAAAATTCGTACCGGTGCAATCGATTTATACCTTATGCAAATCGATTTGCACTGCTGAAAAAGGCAAAATCTGGTGCAAAAAAAATTATGTAAATCGATTTACACTTTATGCAAATCGGTTTGCACAGTGAGAATGTTGAAATATGCATTTTTTTATGGATATTTTGACTTGGTACCTACAACACTCAAACTTACAAAAGTAAAAAAGCAATATTTTTGGTGTTTTGGTTAGTATAACATATACAAACTAAAAAAAACATTGGTGATCGATGATTCCCCTTACAAATGAAGTGAGCATAATACCAACAACAGAGCTTTAAGATGAAACTCTTGATTGATGATTGAGATGCAAATGATGTATGATCTTAGGGTCAAAAATTGGGGTATGACACATATCAAGAGACCAATGTTTGTCAATGAGAGATTCATTGATGTCTTTTTAGGTCAATTTAAGAAACAAAAGCCATAAATTTAAAAACTTGATTAAAGGAGTATTGGGTTATGATCCTGATCGGTCACCAATTTTACTTATACTCCGTCAATTATCTGATAAAAATCGGTCATTTCGGTAACATGGTTGTTTGTTTGTTCTTTGTTTTACTTTAGTTCTTTCATATTTTTCAATTATATGTTTTTCGTAATTTCTAGTAGAATAGTTGCTTTTGATGCTTGTTTTGGTAGTAATTATGTTTCAGGTTTATGCGGTAAAGTCCATAAGAAGAATGCAGAGCCAAACAAATGCGAGTCGAAGTAAAACTGAAGATATAGCGCATACAGTGGCCTGACACGGGTACCAGTGTCACAGGACACAGCCCGTGTCAGGAAGCAGGAGGAAACAAAAGAGAATGGGGCAAGCAGTGGCCTGACACGGGTGCCCGTGTCACAGAACACTACCCGTGTCAGGAGAAAAGGATGAAAAGAAGCCAAGGGAGCATATCAGTGGGCTGACACGGGTGCCCGTGTCACAGGACACTGCCCGTGTCAGCAAGCCTGGGAGAAAAAATAATCCATGAGGTTGGCAGAAGGTGAACACGGGTGGCAGTGTCACGGGACACGGCCCGAGTTGGCAGGCGCGAGGCGAAATTCTAATTTTCATATTTTAAAAGGCTTGAGCTCATTAAGGATATTTTGGACCTTTCGCATGTTTGGATGATGAGCTGATACTACTAAAACCTAATTCTGATAAGGATGGAGGCATCTTGGATCATATTGGAGATTTCTACGAAGGAGAGAAGAGCAGTCAAGGGTTTGGAAAAGGGAGATCTTCAAGAGCGGAAGCAATTGAAGATTGAAGCAATCCTTATCTCTTGTAATGTTTACAATTACCTTTGTAGTTTTCCTAATTACAATGAGTAGCTAAACATACTTATGTTAGGGGGATGTCCCTGAATCGCTTTTATGTAATGAATCGAATTACCGCTGTTTTATGACTTTGAAGTTTTATGATTTAAGTTTATATTCAAAGTGTCTAATGCTTCTTTCTATTGGAAAATAGATTTTTGATATATGGTTAAGGTTAGGTCGGACAAACCACTTTAACGCTTTTTGAATAATAACACTATCAGTAAATCGCTTAGGAATGAGGGTTTAACTATAGTGATCGTCTATTCTTGTCTATGTGCATACGGTTCTTGATGCAAAATTGAGTTGTTAAGGAATTAAAACATAATTTGAGTATCAAATGATTTTCCGCTAAGGAATTAGGGAAAATAACTATTGAGAATGGATACTTAATCATATTAACGAATCTTTCATGAAATAGCGGTTACATGAATTACAAGGCGGTTCATACATCTACCCTAGCATATTTTCTCATACTTGTACCAAGTCAATTATTACTTATTGCTTATTTTAAATATTGTCATTTTAAGTTAATAAACCAACAAAAACCATACCTGATGACCTTTTGTTCAATTGAATTCTAATTCTCACTTATATTACCACAGCAGTCCTCGAGATCGATACTTGGATAATCTCCACTTTAATAACTACATCGGTAAAAATTAGTACACTTGCTATTTTCCGATCAAGTTTTTGGCGCCGTTGCCGGGGACTGCCAGAAATATAAGTTCAATTTGTAATTCAATTGAAATTTTGTTGCTCTGCAACCAAAATTTTCCTTTCTGTATTTTGATTTATTGCTACTAATAATTGTCTAATCTGTGGATGCGAGGTAAGACCTCAGCTGAACTTCTTTTTGACGCAGAACCAGAAAGATCATTGCGTACCAGACTCCGTGAAGCCAGGCAAGAAAGACCGGAAACATCAAAAGGCACACTGACAGTTTCTGAATTTGAAGAAGAGGAAGTAATTTCGGTTCATTCCGAACATTCAGACACCGAGTCTGAAACCATGGTTGCAGATCCACCTCCAGTGGAGAGACTTATGGGTGATTATGGAGGAACAAATGCTCCAACTGGACGGTTGACAATAGTAAATCAACCGGTCAATGTTGCTCATTTTTAGTTGCACCCTTCAACGATCCAGCAACTCGAAAAGAGACCTTTTTCGGGAAATATCAATGAAGATGCAAATAAGCATTTACAGAGATTTCTCACGATGACCACGTCGTTAAAAATTGAAGGACACTCCGAGGAAGCGAAAAAGTTGGCAATGTTTCCCTTTACCCTTTCAGAAGATGCTGAAGAGTGGTTCTACTCTTTACCTGCTGGGAGCATTACAACTTGGCAACAGATGGAGACGACATTTCTCAACGAGTATTTTCCTGCTTCTGTGTATATCCGTAAGAGGTATGACATAGTAAATTTTAAACATAAGGAAGGAGAATCACTTGGAGATGCGTACAAGAGGTTTAAACGATTATTAGTTGCATGTCCTACTCACAATATGGATGCAACTGAACAGATGCAGAACTTTGTGAATGGCCTCAAGATGAAGACTAAGCAACTCATTGACACAGCTGCCGGTGGCTCATCTAATTTTACAACAGCCACTGGTATCAAAAAGATCATTAAAGCCATTGCTGCGAATGAGCATTTGGAATTATATGACTGTAGTGTAAGCCAGCCAGAAGGGATGATTGATTTAAAGTTGGCTAATCAAGTTGTGAAAATGGAAGACCAAATTGCAGCTGAAGTCGAGAGAAGACTCAAGAAGATGACTGTTGAGACTCAAACTGTGGCTCAAGTTCAACCGGCTCAGACGGTCAGTTGTGAGATTTATAATGGCCCTCGCCAAACTGTGTATTGTTTTGCAACTCCTCAACAAATTGAAGAGATCAAGTTCTTGAAGCAGAACAATCCTTATTCTAACACCTATAATCTGGGATGGAAGAGTCATCCAAACTTCTCATGGAAAGATCAACAACAAGTTCCTCAAAAGGCAGAATGGGAAGTAGCTATTGAGAGACTGGCCGGACAATGTTCTCAGTTTCAAGAAGAGACAAGAAACAACCATAGGAACACAACAGCTTCAATCAAAAATCTGGAAGTTCAAGTGGGTCAGATAGCACAACATCTCACTCTACAGGCACAAGGTACTCTTCCAAGCTCAACTGTGGCAAATCCAAAAAACCAAGAAAAAATTAATGTTGTTACAACAAGAAGTCGGAAAGCGCCAGAGCCTGAAGAAGAAGAGGAAATAGATGACAACTTAGTCATAGAGGTAGATCTAGAAGTTAGAGAAAATCTGAAAGAGCCTGAAGTAGTGATATCACCGGTTAAGCCACTGGAAGAGAAAAATAAGAAAGAAACTAAACCGGTGGTCAAATTACCATTCCCCTCTAGAGTGGTCAAGAAGGATTCGAAAGAGAAGGATTTTGAGAAGTTTGCTGCAATGTTCAAGAAGTTAGAGATTAACTTACCTTTCTTTGAAGCACTTGAGAATATGCCTTTGTACAAGAAATTTATGAAAGAGGTAATTTCTAAGAAAAGACAAGTGGGAGATGAAACAGAAATTGTGACTGAAAAATGTGGTAGAGTCTCGCCAGCAAGGAAGATCCCCATTAAGAAGAAAGACCCTGGAGTGGTGGCAATACCGTGCACCATAAATGACAGAGTGTTCAAAAAGGTGCTAATTGATTCTGGTTCTAGTGTGAGTCTAATGCCATTGTCCATCTTCAAAAAGCTGGAGATTGGAAAAATAAGCGAGAGTGAAACAAAGTTGCAATTCGTTGATCACACTATTAAGAAGTCATATGGGATAGCCGAAGATGTAATGGTAGAGATTGACAAGTTTGTTTACCCAATTGATTTCCACATCATGGACATTCCTGAGGATGAAGAGACTCCAATCCTTCTTGGGCGACCCTTTCTGCTTACTAGTCGGTGCAATTTGGATATTGAAAAAGGGGAACTCGTAGTTAAATCATTTGATGAGGAGGTGACGCTGAAGGTGTTAGAAGTCAAAAAAGAAGCTGCTGGTAGGAATAATCAATCTAAAGTTGGTATGATCAGAAGTGAGGGAGCCAGCAAAAGTCTACACCATCCCGAAAAAGTTTCAAATATCATCTCTAAGGTGGCCTCAGCTCATACACCTATAAAAATTCCTGCGGTAATTCAAGAAATCAAGAAGAAGAAAACAGTGGAAAGTAAAGGTGAGAAGATGAAAGTGGGTAGTAACTTGAAGAGAAAAGTGGTCCATACTTCTCGGCTTCATAAGTTTGTGGTTGCGGAAGTGACAAGCAACCAAGTTTGGAGGAGGAAGTACCCTCCTTAATAAAGGGTATTGGACCGTTGAGCCATGCGACGTTAAACGAAGCGCTTCGTGGGAGGCAACCCACGGTTTTAATATGCGGTTTACTTTTTGTGTTGTTTTCAGAAAAAAAAAGGTGGGTCTCTCCGGTGAAAGCTAGAAAGCGGCAGCTGGAGTCGCAGTACCCTCTGTGAGTTCACCCTCACTATCTTGAATTTAAACATTGAGGTCAATGTTTGGTCCAAGTGTGGGGGGGGGGGGGTTTATTGCTTTCAGTTTTTAGTTTCAGTTATTTGTGTTTGTTCCTAGTATTTCTATGTTATTATGTCTACTACGTGTTATAGATTGATGTGATTTACCGGATGGTTGATGGAGTGGTAGTAAAAGGATGGAAGATCTAACCCAAGCTTGCACCCCAGGCATCCCTGGAAGTTGATACAACCAAAAATAATTGTTGGACGCAACTTGATGACACCAGACCGAGATTGAAAGCTGGTGCACACTAACCGGAAAAGAAGCGTCATTACACAAGAAGTATTATGGATCCTGTAAGCTATACCCAACATTGTGAGAGCACAAAAAGCCACAAATATATCATCATGAGAGAATAGTCAGGATGACTTTACGGCTTTGAATTTGCGTACGTTCTGCTCATACGACACTACATGATGACACACACTGAGGCACGTTGTTTGTTTTAACCTTGAGCCTTTCTAGCCACTCGTCATTATGTTTATCCTTTGTAACCCCCTTTTGAGCCTTTAACCCCTTGTTTGTGTTTAAACCGCATATGTTACCATTTGGCCAAAGAAAAAAAATTTATCCCCTTTTACCCTTGCTCGGCATAAACGTTGTGAATTTTGAAACTGTGCAAAGTTCTAAGTTTGGGGTGGTGAACCTTATACGAAAAGGGCAAGTGTGCGAAAAAATAAAAAAATAAAATAAAAATGGAGGCTCTTGAATGCTCCGAAAAAGAAAAGAAAAAAAAATATAATTCATAAAAATGCACTTGTCCCGGCTAAATGACTTGGTTACATTTGAAACACTCGAATAATTGAGTGAAGTTAAAGAGTCAATGTTAAATACCATCGTATTAATATAAGCACAGGGACAAGAAAGACAACATGACTGCCGAGCCCCAAAAACCTTTGTGTATTCGTTTCCTTGTTTATCCCACTTGTCCTAAGCCCCGTTACAACCTAAAGACCTCAAAAAAAATGTGTGCAAAGTGTTTGTGTATGAAAGTAGAATTTATTCAAATTTAAAAGTTGGTATTGCATATAATGACTTGTGAGTGAATTACATTGCTTTAACCCTGAGAGAATGGGTGAGAAGTGTGAAAAAGCTTACAAGTGAAAGAGTACTTTGATGTGGAAGTGAAGCGGAAAAATTCGGAGCGTGAAGCTAGAAAGATTGATCGGAAAGGTGGAAGTTGAGTGGCGAAAAGCACGGTTGTGTTGAGGAAGAATGAATTCAAGGGTGACCTTTGTTATGTTCTCTCATGCATTGCTTGAGGACAAGCAATGAGCTAAGTTTGGGGTTGTGATCGGTCACCAATTTTACTTATACTCCGTCAATTATCTGATAAAAATCGGTCATTTCGGTAACATGGATGTTTGTTTGTTCTTTGTTTTACTTTAGTTCTTTCATATTTTTCAATTATATGTTTTTCGTAATTTCTAGTAGAATAGTTGCTTTTGATGCTTGTTTTGGTAGTAATTATGTTTCAGGTTTATGCGGTAAAGTCCATAAGAAGAATGCAGAGCCAAACAAATGCGAGTCGAAGTAAAAATGAAGATATAGCGCATACAGTGGCCTGACACGGGTACCAGTGTCACAGGACACAGCCCGTGTCAGGAAGCAGGAGGAAACAAAAGAGAATGGGGCAAGCAGTGGCCTGACACGGGTACCCGTGTCACAGAACACTGCCCGTGTCAGGAGAAAAGGATGAAAAGAAGCCAAGGGAGCATATCAGTGGGCTGACACGGGTGCCCGTGTCACAGAACACTGCCCGTGTCACAGAACACTGCCCGTGTCAGCAAGCCTGGGAGAAAAAATAATCCATGAGGTTGGCAGAAGGCCAACACGGGTGGCAGTGTCACGGGACACGGCCCGTGTTGGCAGGCGCGAGGCGAAATTCTAATTTTTATATTTTAAAAGGCTTGAGCTCATTAAGGATATTTTGGACCTTTCGCATGTTTGGATGATGAGCTGATACTACTAAAACCTAATTCTGATAAGGATGGAGGCATCTTGGATCATATTGGAGATTTCTACGAAGGAGAGAAGAGCAATCAAGGGTTTGGAAAAGGGAGATCTTCAAGAGCGGAAGCAATTGAAGATTGAAGCAATCCTTATCTCTTTGATGTTTACAATTACCTTTGTAGTTTTCCTAATTACTATGAGTAGCTAAACATACTTATGTTAGGGGGATGTCCCTGAATCGCTTTTATGTAATGAATCGAATTACCGCTGTTTTATGACTTTGAAGTTTTATGATTTAAGTTTATATTCAAAGTGTCTAATGCTTCTTTCTATTGGAAAATAGATTTTTGATATATGGTTAAGGTTAGGTCGGACAAACCACTTTAACGCTTTTTTAATAATAACACTATCAGTAAATCGCTTAGGAATGAGGGTTTAACTATAGTGATCGTCTATTCTTGTCTATGTGCATAAGGTTCTTGATGCAAAATTGAGTTGTTAAGGAATTAAAACATAATTTGAGTATCAAATGATTTTCCGCTAAGGAATTAGGGAAAATAACTATTGAGAATCGATACTTAATCATATTAACGAATCTTTCATGAAATAGCGGTTACATGAATTACAAGGCGGTTCATACATCTACCCTAGCATGTCTTCTCTTACTTTTTGCAAAGTCCAGTTTTAAATATTGCTTATTTCAAATTATTGTAATCTTTAATCAACCAACCAAATCAACCCCATGTGCTTTTTGTTCAATTGAATTATAATTCTCACTTATATTACCATAGCAGTCCTCGAGATCGATACTTGGATAATCTCCACTTTAATAACTACATCGGTAGAAAGTAGTACACTTGCTATTTTTCCGATCAGATCCCCTTAGAAATATCTCCTATGACATTGTGGATTGGGTGATCCTCCATTTCTTGGATAGATTCTAAAGGTCATTATTTTTTCTTATTTTTGATTAATTCTAGTATATTTTTTGTTTAGATTTTGGTCTTTTCTTGGTTAAGATATTTATCTCAATCCTTGTCTTCTACAATCATATTCTCCAAGATACCTGCAAAATCTAGCACTTCTACCTTAACTACAAAATGTGTTAGATCAACATAACGAGTATGAATTCTTCTATAGTCTCGGTCTTATCGAAAATTCATTATTAGAAATATGAATTTTCTTAACAAAGCAAAATTAAACGACATGACCATTTTTTTTGCAATAATCACATTTATGAAATTTGCATTTAGAAGTCTTATTTCAATTACATATGTTGCAAAAAAATTATATTATTCTTAGGTTCATAACCTAAATTGACTATTTTATAAGAGACTCTTTGATTACCTAACAAAAGATATAATTAGTCTCTTTCTATGGTAAACTCATCAAGTGTGATATACAAATCATTAATTTATTTTCAAATTATTTCATTTTTCTCACTTGGTAGATTCAACCATACCTTCACGAGACGAATAAAAAGGATGAAAGTTTTTAATTGAATTGCTTTGTTTTCTCTAAGGCTATCTACTTCTTCTAACAAATTTTTATTTTCTATTTCAATGAAAGAAATAGTAGTCTAGAGGCAGAAATAATGAGTTTTAATTTAATTGATTCTTTGTCTAAAGTAATAAGTTACCTCACCATCTTGATGATGTGAAATTAAAAACTATGTTTGCTTCATCCTTGTATTCATTTAAAGACTTCATATCATTGTCATTCTAAACTACACATGTCTTCTTTGTTTTTTTGTGGATTTTTTAATCTCTCAACTTTCCTTTGAATCTAATTTTGAGGGGAATTTGGCCTAATATGTCCTTTGTTTCCACACTGGAAGCAAGTTAGAATTATGCTTGATATTCCTTTACTTTTCTTATGAAATTTTAGAGTTTGTTTTTTGTGTCTTAGGAATTCCTTAAATTTTTGAAACACGAGATTCATGTATTATCTTTCGTCTCTTAGAAATTCCGTAAATTATTTCATGTCTTAGGAATTATTTTTTCTTTGATTTCATGTTCTTGCAATTTTCCAAACAAGGTAGCCAAATTCATATAAGACAGGTCTTTGGATTCATGAATTGCATTGACTTTAGGTTGTCCAATACTTTTTAAGTATCTAAGAATTTTTATAACTAAATCCTTATTTTGAAAAACTTTACCAAGAGCTCTCATATGATTCACAATGTGAATAAACTGTTTTTCCATGTCATCAATATTTTCTTCAGGTTTCATTATGAAAAGTTCGTACTCATGGGATGTGTTAATTCAAGCCCTTTTTACCTCAATTGACCTTCATAGGTAACTTGAAGGGTGTAACATATTTCTTTTGAATTATCATAATGAGAAACACACAAAAATTCATCAATGCCAAGAGCGGATGTGATAATAGTTATGGTTTAAATATATTTATCTTTGTTTTACACAACACCATTAACTAGATGTGTTGGAACAAAAAGACCATTTTCACAAAGTTAAGATATCATAATGTATTCTTTTTATAAAGAGTCTCATATTCTCTTTCCACAAAGCATATCCTTCTCCTTTGAAGGATTTGGGCTTTATAGTGAGTTGTTTGAAGTCATTTCGTCCTTAGACGATTAGTCTTATAACTGAAGTTAGACTCTGATGCCACTTGTTAACTAAGAGACTCCAAACACACGGGAGGAGTGAATTATGATATTTGGATTTCTGAGAAAATTGACACAATTTTTTTAATTTAAATTTGTTTATTTTAGTGAACAAATATGAGGCAACGAAATAATAGAAGAGAGAAATAAACAGCAGAAACTATAAACAATAGAAAACTAAAGATATGGGGGATACAAAAATCAAATCAAAGAATTATCTTAGTTCAATCTGAACCACTTGAGCTTTTCATAGGATCACCCCGACAACTTGAGAGTTTGCACACGATCATCCTTAAAACCTTACAACAATAACTAGAGTTTTATACGGACTCAACTCAAAAACCTTCACTAAAGCTTTTTTTTGCTTTAGCTTACAACCTTCAAATTCAATACAAAATGTAACAATAGAATAACACTCTTAGATAAGAACTTCCTGTAGAACACCAATACAAAAACTCTCATAAGGAAATTTTCACTCTCTTGAAACTAAGACAAGTTTAATGAAAAACAAATATATAGAAGAATGAAAGAAGAAATCTGGTGGAAAGATTTCTATTAAGAAAACTATGTGTTTTGAAATAAAGAGAAGTCTCCCTTATATAGGAAAATTTTGGCTAAAAAAGAAACCATTCATGATCAATTTTAATGAATTTATTGGTTAAATCTAATCGACTAGCCAAGCTAAATTAGGAAAATTTGGAGAACTGCATAACTTAATTCATCATTAACCACCTTAATCGATTAGAAGACGTTACACTTTGATTCTAATTAATTAGAAGGACATTTTAAATGATTAGATCATGTATAATATCTTCCTAATTAATTAAACAAGTATCCAATCAACTAAGTGCTTGCCCGAATTGGTTTTCAAAAGATTTATCAAAAGAGAAGAGGTTTGAAAACATTTTTTTTGTGTAATTGCCTTATTGTCTCCAGACTTACTCTTGTTTCTTTAATAATAAACAGATCAGAACTAGGAAAAAAAACTAAATTGCATGATTATGAGAGCTTTCACACTTTCACCTCTTTAGGATCTCCTTTCAAGCTTTCACATCTTCATAGTTTCAAGTCTTCAAGTCCCTTTTCTTTACTCAACATTTTCTAGTACTTTCAACTAGAACTTAGTATCTTTGACTAATGAGACTTGTTATTTCTTCTTTTATTGGATTCCATCTTTATAAACCATTTTTAAGAGCCATCATGATCAAAATTATTTGACAGTTGTCATCAACACTTATTAGTTGTCATTAATATACTTGACAATTATCTTAGTTGTAATAATTAAAACCACAATGTTTGTAAACTACATAACACATATAACCACATATCGAATAAAATCTATACGTACACATGGAAAACATGCACTTCGTTAAAACCAAGTGTGACTGCAACCATGAATCTGATGTTCAAACCTCTGGATCACTGATGTAGGGACAAATATAAAATTGAAAACCTAAAACTTAGAAGTGTAGACATCTCCTTAATTTAAACATGAAAGCTAGGTTAATTCTTGGTCAATGGTGGTCTGATGCAAGGATAAGAGGTAGCCGTCTTTCTTGGGAATTTTGTTAAACCATATCAAAGATCACTTAAAATAGTCACACAACACAAAAAAAGAGACACGGGTAACAACCATATGTTATTTTGTGATTCTTCCTCAACTAATATATACTTATTATGACACATTTTCAAACCAATTTTAGATTTATTGTTATTATATATTGTATATTTGTACTATCATGATCTCAAGACAAACTTCACAAAAAATCTTGATTATTTTTTTGTTCAAGATATGATTATGCCTTTGAAGTTTCTGCATCTTTACTTGATAATGTTTGGATATTAGATTGATTATTGACCTTGGTATGCATAATTTTTCTCCAATAGATTGATTATTGGCCTTTAACTAGCAGCAAGTTGTTGTGTATCTATCAATGGATGATGTTATTTTTGGACTTGAGTCTAGGGATGGCAAGCAGACCCAAACCCGCAGGGTCCACCCGCACCCAAGTCAATGGGTGAAAACTCGAGTTGACTGGGTTCGGGTGCGGGTTTGAGTAGTGTGAAACCCACACCCTAAACCCAAAATCACACCCGCTTATATATATATATAGTGGAAAGTTGTAGAAAAATTGGAGGAAAATGTATTTTATGTATTTTGCTGCGGGTTCGAGTTTGGGTGAAAAAACCCAAACCCAACGGATGTGAGCGTGGGTGTTATTTTGCCACCCGAACAGCCTTTGGCCTTAAGTTTACGCATTTCTAACTGATTAGAAAAATGTTCTAACCAATTAGAAAAGTCAAAAATTTGCCTTTAGCGATTTTGACTATTCCCAATTTATCTTACACAACTTCCAAATGTTTTTCAAAATATTTTCTTTTGGTAAAGCATTTTGAAAACAATTTAATGTGTGTGTGCTTTAGCCTTGCGCTTTTACGAAAAATGCTCTTTTGTTTTACAACTGTTCACTCATTACTAAATTTGGAGTTTACCATATATTACTTCAAGACTTTGCCAGATACTTCTCTTTTTGTTGACATACGCTTGAGTAGTTTGAGATGAGCTTTTCATTGAATTTCATTTGATTGTCATCATCATATAGTCAAGTCCATCAAATCCTAATGATAAAGTTTGCATCTTTATCGGCTTAGTCGTCCATGCGTGGCTTATTATAATACATTAGTTGTCATCATCAAAAGTAGATGTCTTTATTAAAAGTACATCACCTGTAAAACAAGGTTCCACAATTATTTTAAAAGAATAATGTGTTCTAAAACATTAACATAGCCCTTGTAAATAGAATTTATTTTTATATAAAATATGATTTATTTTTAAAATAAATTATAAGCTAACACTCATTAACATAGACCACTATGTTGTTATTTTTTCCTTTCTATTTTTGAATCATATTTTGTTATTTATTTTCTTGATTGAAATTCATTTTAATTTTGATAATGTGCTAGTTCAATTAAAAATGTTGTCTTTTTATTTTATTTTTATTTTACGCATGATAGCTAATGTGTTTTGCTTGTTTGATGTGTTGTTTGGATTCATAGATGATTACTTCAAATGGATTCACAAATGGTTGAAGGTGCAACTGTTGTGGTAGATTAGAAGCATGATAATGACAATTTTGAAGCGACTATGAAACAACCGAAGCTAAGAGGTTTCAAACGACTACTTTAGATGAAAATGAATACAACATTGATGATGATTGATGAAGTGTTTGCCATGGAGTTTTTGGGATTGAGTTTGTGTTGTTGGTACTTGGTTGTCTTTGTTTAGCTTGTGCTAGTTTATTTTGCTGATTTGTGTCCTAGGATGTCCTTAACTCAGTTGTGTTTGTTGGATTTTTGATATTATGATGTTACTACCATATACCATAGCATGGTTGAATCAAGTGAATTATTTTGATGTTTTAGTGTGTTTGTTTTCAGATTTTGGTATTATAGTTCTGTTGTTTTGTTTATGTTGAAGAATATGACATTGACATTAAGGTCGGTTGAAGTTCTATCATTGTTAAAAATATTTTTTGCTGGTCTCTTTGGTAATGCTTAAATTTTTTGTAAATTATATAGTAAATTAAACAGTACAAAAAAAAGTTTCATTGACGACTCGCCAATTTATTAGTAAATGGGTCGAACTTAACTATTAAACTCAAACACTTAAGTTGGTCCACTCCACCTAGGGCTGGACATCGGTCGGTTTGGGTCGGAAATCGGGCCCAAAACCTCAATCCGACAAAGCCATGGTTGGAAACCACAGGCCCATTTTCGACTAAATTCTCTTTCGGTTTAGTCGGTTTCGGTTTAATCGGTTTTAACGGATAATCGGGTGGGTTCAATCGGTTAATTCAAAAAAGACCAATTTGATTCCAGCCCATATATTTTTGTAACATTTCAATTGATAAACAATTTTTTATATTTGTTCAATTCGTACAACGACAATGACTTGTAAACTGCACTTTCAAGAGGATCATTTTGTTCTCCTGGAAATGATGTATCCTGCAACAAATAACATATAATATTCATCCTAAAAGATTATATAGTTCCATTGGATGCTTCTAACTGTCAAAGAAAGTTGTTCCTTCATGCTACATAATTAATAAAAAAAAATCTATAGAACAACAGCCACAACATGAATACACAAAAATTTAGTAAAAAATAAATCTATTACTTAATAAAAAAACTATAAAATTCATAGAAATCTTAACCCAAAGAAAAGGGTAGAAATCACAAAGAATAATGCAAATTTGAAGTGTCAAGAGATAGAAATCAAGTATAATAGTGAGTGAAAACCAATTATCAAAGAGAAGGGAGCAATTTTAAGTTACGATTAACTTTCATTTCATTGTCTTTTTTCTAAGATTTGAGGGTTAGGGTCTGAATTTCAAAACAAATTGGTGTTTAAGTTTGAAAGTGGGAGAGTAAGTGTGTGAGAGATAGAAGAAAATGGTGGTGAATGAAACAAGAACGACGAGTAAAGAGAAGAAATGGAAACATGGAAGGGGAAGGAGAGTAGGGTGGCGGCTGATTCCCAATGGAAGACGAAAGAGAAGAGTAACATGTGGTTTCTCTTAACCCTAGTGATAACTAATACTAATAATATATAAAAACAAATATAATATGGTACTTGATCGGTCGGGCCTGGGTTTCGATGGTCCCAAAATCAATATCCGAAACCGACCAATTCAATCCGCCATAACCCCTTTGTGCATTCCGAACCAAACCGTTTTCCGACTCAAACCGGACCGCTATACCCCAATCACTAGCGGATCGGACGGTTTTTCTCGGACGGATGAATTTTGTCCACCCCTAACTCCACCCGTCCCACTTTTAAACGGACTTAAATGGGGCGAGTCTAAATAGAACCGACCGCCCCACTTTTCCATCCCTAGTCACATCACCAAAATTGACTCTTTAATAGTGAGGGGCCCAAACATTTAAAGTCCAAAATAACATGTGTTTAGCATGCAAGGATAAAAAAATTATTTAAAAAAAAATACATTTAAATTTTTATTTAATGTTAACAAATATTTAAATAAGTAATTAAGTATTATATACGCTTTAAATAAATCTAAAAGAACATTTACATATTAGTTGCTACTTTACAAAACTTACGTATAATTGATTAGATATTTGAATCTCATACTAAATAGTTGTCATTACTGAAATCATAAACTACCTACAATATATTATTTGAGAGAGAGTGAGATCTTGCATCAACCAAAATAGTTTTCTAAAGCTTACAAGATGTATTAATCTAAAAGATTTCTATAAACAACAAATGACATGATGATTATCATAATTATATAATAATAATTAAATGATGATCTATGATGAATAGCTTAAGAAAGCAGTTTAGTAAGAAGTATGAAGGAAGTAAAGGCCATTCCACATGTTATGTTATGTATCTTCTCCTCGAATGAGTTGGTCACCTGGTGGATGGCAGCTTTACTTCAAGAAGACGTATGCATGCATATGAACCCACATTTGACTGGTTAGATGACGGTTTCGTCATGTTTCTATAATTCTAACAATTTTAAATTTGTGTACTTTGTACTATTGTTAATTTCATTAATATAGAGATAATAAATAGGGAAGAAGTGTAGTGTCTTCTTATTGGTAGTTGGTATGACAAAATAGAATTGATACCGCTAATGATATAACTAGAATATATGGGAGATACCTCTCAGCAGACTAATTAAACAAATTAGGCATATATATTTAATTATTAAATTGATTTAAATTAAATTATTTATTTATTTTCTCTTTCATACACTAATAATTAACACACGTAAAATTAAATAAAGGATTTAATGGAAATGGTAAAGCAGTTTTACACTGTTAGTGAAATCCAAACCGTTAACTTTTATGAATGTTTGACTTTTTCTTTAAATAGCATTTAAAGTATTTATTTTCAAGGGTTGTAATGTACTGATTGTGTAAAGAATTTTACACTGACAGTGCACTACCTTTAAGTTCATAAATAAAATTTGGAATTTAAATATGGATTTAATGGAAATACACCGACAGTGTAAAGCAGTTTTACACTGTCAGTGAATCGTAGCCGTTAAATATTTATTGAATTTTGACTTTTATTTTAATTATTTATAAAATAATATATGTGAATGGTTGTGATGCACTGACTATGTAAAAAAATTTACACCGATAGTGCATATCCATTAAACCCTTTAAATATTGTATCTTTAGTTCAATATTATTATCATTTAAATATGAAAACTTAATTTACTAAAAATAAAATAAACTAAAAAAATATTAAAAACTCATAAAAGAATTAACAGTAAAATATTGCAAGAAAAAATAATAACTAAAAAATTCAAATAAAAATTCATATTAAATTTAAATATTTAAATGTTTTGATAAAATAAATAAAAAATAGAAAGAAAAAACTTTATCTACAATATATTTTTTAAATAAAAAATAGAAAGAAAACACTCTATCTAAAATATATTTTTTAAACTACATATTAAAAGAAAAAGTAGTAGTGTTTTTTTGAAATTAAAAAAATCAGGAGACGTTAAAAATTAAATATGCAAATGCAATAAGCAATAAATGAAAATGGAAAGTTGAATAATAATGTGTAACGTCGGTTTCGAAAATTTTAATTTTTGATCTTAAATAATATTTTTTATAAGAACTTAAAGTCAGTTCACTGTCTGGGTAAATTTTTTATACAGTCCGTGCATCACAATCCTTAAAACTAAATATTTTATATTTAATTTAAAGAAAAAAAATCAAATTTTTAAAAAATTTAACGGTTTGGATTTCATTGACAGTGTAAAACTACTTTACACTATCGGTGCATTCCATTAAATCCTTTTTATAACAATTTTAAATAACACTGTTAATAAGTTTTTTTTAAAAAAGTAGTGAGATACCCGCGCATTTGCACGGATACCGGTGTATTACGCTCATTTGTTTTAGATAGTTTATTTTGTATAAAAAATTAAATAAAATAGTTAAATAAAAATTAAATGGAAAACTAAATATCAATATATGCAAGAAGATTGATACCTGCATTTGTTTCTAAAATATAATAAAAATAAAATATTTTTTTCAAAAGAGATAATAAATCGGTGTCTATAATTCTTTCAATATATAAAAATATTTGAATCAATAATATATATATATATATATATATATATATATATATATATATATATATATATATATATATATATATATATATATATATATATATATATATATATATTCTTGTGTTGAAATTATTGTAAAAAATATTTAAATCAATAGTAAAGTTGTTCTATTATTATTCAATATTTTTATTAGTAACTTCAAGTTCCTGTTATTATTCAATATTTTGATTAGTAACTTTATATTCCCGTTAATATTTAATATTTTAATCACTAACTTCATCTTCCCGTTAATATTTAATATTTGGATCATTAATTTTAATATTTCCATTTTTTTAAATATTTAAATCAGTAACTAACTTTATGTTTCCGTTAATATTCAATAGTTTGATCAATAACTTCATTTTCCCGTTAAATTTCAATATTTTAATTATAATTTCATGTTCTCGTTAATATTCAATAGTTTGAGCAATGATTTCATGATCCTGTTAATATTCAATACTTTTATTATTAACTTTATGTGAAACAATTGCACGGGTACCACTGTATTATGCGCAATTTTTAAAAATATTATATCTTAAATTCAAAAATGTCAAAACAAAGTTATTAGTAACATAAATAATTAAAAATTAACACATTTTTCTCTGTTTGGATTCATACATTATTTTAAATATATTTTCTTTTATTTTTTTTAATTGTAAAAAATTAAAATAACCCATGGGTTCGTACGAATTTTGGTATGGTTACCCGTGCATTCAGACGGTACTGATGTGTTACTCGTACATTCACACGGGTACTGGTATGGTACGCACACTTTTTTTCCAAAATATAATAAAAATATAAATAAGAAAAGCAAAATTATTTTACCAAAAAAGTTTATTATTTTTAAAAGAAATAGTTTTTTTTAAAAGAAAAATAAGAATTTTTTACCATAACTGTTTTACATTAATAATATATATATATATATATATATATATATATATATATATATATATATATATATATATATATATATATATATATATATATATAGGGGACGACTCAAGTGAGAACACTTGGTTAATGTGAGAAATGAGAACTATTAATCTTAACCATTAAATTTCGATTCATTAAAATTAATGAGCAAGATTGATTTCTCCTTCCATAGTCTTCTTTATTAGTAATGTATATTATCTTCAAGAAAATTAATTCAAATTTATATTTTAAGAAACAAAATATTTAATTTATTGCTTTTTGGAAATAATGAAAATCGATAAAAAATAATTTTTTAAAGATGATACATTTTATTTAATAATTAACCTTTAAATACATATTATCATACTATCACAAATTTAAAAATAATAATAATATATTCATCCGACAAATTATTTACTGCTAATATAATCATTAATATATAAATTATTTATATTTTAAAAATAAAAATTAATATAATTATGAATGAATAAAAATAAAAATATTATCATATATTAATTTTCATATTCATAATATTGTTATATATTTATTATAATCCATAGTATATTATATGAATTGTTTTTTATAGGAATACTAAATATTTTCAATCGGATATCATTATTTTAAATATACAACAATTTAAATATTTCATTTCTTAAAATATAACATATCTTAAATTATAGAAGTTATATAAATTATAAATATAAAAGACATTAGAATGAGAAATCAACAATTATGTTTTTTAATTTCTTAAAAAAATTATGATTTTTATTTAAAAAATTACTAATAATATATGATAATTAAAATATTATATATTTAAATTTTATATAAAAAAATTAATATAATTATATATTAATCATTAACGTTAACATTTATTTATATAAACTTTTTAATTTTTAAAAACAATTAGAATATTTAACGTTAATGAGAATATGTAACATTAATTATTGAATAAAATGTATCATCTTTGAAAAATTATTTTCTATCAATTTTTATTATTTCCAAAAAGCAATAAATTAAATATTTTGTTTCTTAAAATATAAATGTGAATTATTTTTTTTTGAAGATTATATACATTACTAATAAAGAGCACTATGGAAAGAAAAATCAATTTTGTTCATTAATTTCAATGAATCAAAATTTAATGGTTAAGATTAATTGGTCTCATTTCTCACATTAACCAAGTGTTCTCAGTTGAGTCGTCCCCTATATATATATATATATATATATATATATATATATATATATATATATATATATATATATATATATATATATATATATATATATATATATATATATATATATATATATATATATATATATATATATATATATATAGGGGACGACTCAAGTGAGAACACTTGGTTATTATGAGAAATGAGAACAATGAATCACGACCATTAAATTTGATTTTAATGGACTGGATTGGTTTCTCTTTCTAAGATCCAGTCCATTAAATATAAAGGATCTTAGAAAGAGAAACCAATCTAGTCCATTAAAATCAAATCTAATGGTCGTGATTCATTGTTCTCATTTCTCATAATAACCAAGTGTTCTCACTTGAGTCGTCCCCTATATATATATATATATATATATATATATATATATATATATATATATATATATATATATATATATATATATATATATATATATATATATATATATATATGAGCAGGGATATTCTGACTACGAGAGTAACTTACTCCACATGTTAGACCATTAACTATTTTTAATCTAATGGTTAAAAATAATAAATAGTTAAATGTGAAGAGAGAAAATCATTATATTAGAATAAAAATCATTAAATGAGGTTAAAAATAATAAGTATTTAAACACAGATAATAATAGAATGAATACACCAGTACTCGTACAAACACACGAGTATTCATATCAAAATTCGTGCAGACTGATAGGTTATTACGTTGTTTTTGTACAATTTAGAAACACATGAGTGTAATGAGTCATTACTCATACCAACTCCAAATACGAGAATTTTTTTAAACTATTTATGTTATTAATATTATTATTTTAATTTTTTTCTAATTTACGATACAATATTTTTTATGATAATATTATATATATATATATATATATATATATATATATATATATATATATATATATATATATATATATATATATATATATATATATATATATATAAGGAATATTTTTACTCCAAGTAAGTATACAAGAGTTACTCCAAATCTTAATCATTGATTATCATTAATCTAACGGTTTTAATTGATCATTTAATCTATTTATTTTTGGAAATATTTTTTTATATAAAAAAATTAATTAAAACTGTTAGATTAATGATAATCAATTGTTAAGATTTGGAGTAACTCTTGTACACTTACTCTTGGAGTAAATATATTCCTTCTCATATATATATATATATATATATATATATATATATATATATATATATATATATATATATATATATATATATATATATAGACCATTTATTCTTTTCAATCTAATGGTTAAAAATGATAAGTAATTAAATAGGGAGAGAGAAAATTATTCCTTATTATTTTTAACCATTGGATTGAAAAAAAAATAAATCATCAAGATGCAGAGTTATAATAACTTACTCTTTGGGTAAATATATCTTTCCTCACACACAATGTTTGTCCAAATATATTGATTTTTTACACAAAAATTTATAATAATAGATAGAAAATAATTTGATAGATTTGAAATTGATTTTATTAAAAATATATGGCTTAATCATTATAAGTTTAGATAATTTATTTAAAGTCATTAAATTGATTTAAACTACTCTATTAAAATGTAACAAAAAGAGCACAATGAATATTTGACATATCATCTCATACCTATTTATTTAACATTTCATCTCATTATCTATATATTTAATAGTGATAAATATGTATTTCATATTTAATTATGTTTATAGATACAAATTTGTATCCCTTATTTTTAGAATTATTCTATTGTTAAAGGATTATAGAATTTATTTACATAAATTTAAATTTTATCATTAATTTAAATTTTAACATTATAAATTATATTTAATGTGTAATATGAATATTCATAATTGTAGTTAATGTATTATATCTCTTTAAATCATTTTAAGAAATATCAATAAATTGATTCATTTATAATTTTAAATCAAGTTCAAATATAGAAAATAAAAATTATAAATTAAAGATCTTATTTTTTATATATGGTATAAATAAGGAAGTGTGAAGAAATGGTAAATTATTATAAAGAAATTTTATATCATATGTCATGTCCATTTTTTTTTATTATGATTGCCAGCTTGAGTGAGCAAGTTAGATAGTAGATAAAAGTTAATTTTTAAGTGCAACATTAGTTATTATTTAATAAATTTAAAAATTTATTATGATATTGTTTACGGTGATTAGTCTTCCAAACTATAATAAATATGATTTGGTTACTCGCAGGATCGACTAGATTGATCCTAGGACATAGTCAAAAAGGTTGTTATTCATGATAGTTCGAATCATGTCTATGATTGGCTTGTCTCGAAATAAGAAATGTTTAATCAAAGAAATAAAGATTAACAATCACCTTGTTATACACGTAAATACAACATCAGCGAAAGATAAAATAAAGATAAGATATAAGACAAAACTGTAAAGTGCAAGAATCTTAAAGTACAGAAACTTAAATGCTTCGAAATCAAATAGAACGAAAACAAAGAGTGCAGGAATGTAAATGGTAGGAAGTAAATGAAATGCAATAATATCAAAAGATACTTGAATAAAGGAAAATGCAAATGTATTTAAATTGATGGTGGTGTCATACGTACATTTCTCAGCGAAACTCGTTCTCTTAACACTTGATACTTGAGCAATATGTGAGTAATTTGTACAAAATGAACACACGGAATCCTAACATTAAGACCCTTATTTATACTAGTTTCGACCCTAACGGTCCTACGCTAATCTAATACCACGTTGCCCGTAGAAAATCCGAGGATGCCATCTGTCTTCGTGCGGTTACATAAAACTAATTCGAAATTCAAATCATCCCGCCTGAATCTTCTTTCGACGCGTGGCAACATAATCAGAATCAAGAATACCACGGAAATACGCTAAGCATCAGTACTATGCATATTTCGTAAAAAACATCTAAGTCCCCAAAGAAAATTCCTTTCGAATTTAGCTTCAGTGCTAACTGCCTCCACTCCAACTTAAACCATCACTTTCAAACATGGCTATCAGTAGCCATTTTTTGATCTCAAAAGATGGTCATCAGTAACCATCTTCTTACGAATTTCAACCTTCGAAAGATATTCTTCCCAAACGAAATCTTCAGCTAACAAATTGCCCCCAATAAATGCCTGTTTCGAAAACAAGAGAAATAGGCGTTTCTTGTTATAATAAGATTTCGTTTTACTTACTTCTTAGAGTTCCAAGACTATTGACTGACGTCACTATCATTTATGACTCTGTTTCCAAAACGTCTTATCATTTTCAAAGATGTCTTCTCATAACTTACATTCCCACGTTCTGGTCTTACTTCATGATCATTACTCCTATATACTAGGAGTAAAGCTAATAATTATTCGACGGCCGTTGGATTAAATCAACGCCTGCCGCGTGTCTCTTGGCTTTTACCCAAAAGATTTGAAAGGGTTTCCATTAAACCTTTAAATACTTGAACTTCCACCTTCATATAACTTTCACTTCTATCTCCTCATTCTCTTCACAGAAAAGAACATCTTCGGTTACATTCAAACCCATTTCCCAAATCAAATTTACCCATGGCATCTTCTTCAAATGTTCTTCAATCTGTTCTAAAACTTCAAAATCCTATGAAGACAGGGGATCAAGAACACATACCAAATCCAAATAATGTAGAGGCGCGCGCCATCTATGCTTCTCAGGTAATCATTCCCTTTGAATTTTCTGGAAAAACTCATGTCTTCATGGGTCCTTTACCAGGAGAAAATAACTCCGCTTTGAACAAATTCTTTCCTGCTTATTATAAGACTAGGCCTTTAGTTAGCAAGAATAGGATAGATGATGAAGGCCACCCAGTCTCAGCAAACCCTGATAATCCAATAGAGACCTCAATTGAAACTCCTCTGGCCTTAGAAAAAATTAGGTTAAACTATGTAACCAATTTTGTGAAAGTCTTTAGGTCAATCCCGTTAGCAAAGGATCCTGACCTGTATTAAGCTTGGCTAACGAAGGTAGAAAAGCAAAAAGCGCCTTTCTGGAAACAGCTAGGGATTTACGATTTAATCCAATTATCCAAAACAGGTTTAGAATATAACCAAACCATGTTAGTAGCGTCAGTTTACTTCTGGGATGCTTCTCACAATACTTTTCACCTTTCATGCGGGATGGTTACCCCTACCCTCTTCGATGTAGCTGCCATTACAGGGCTTCGACCAATTGGGGAAACCTTCGACCCTAATTTCATGGATACTGACACCATTAATTTTAACGAAGCCACAATCACCTATACTGCCTTCATTCAACAATACCATAATGAAACGGACCCAAACGTTTCTGACGTAGAACACATAGCGTTTCTAGCACTTTGGCTCTCGAGGTGTGTCTTTTGCTCTAGGTCCATACAAGTAGCCAAAAGATATCTTTGCATGGCTAACCAGCTAAATGCTGGGATAAAGTTAAACCTAGGCCAGTTAATCCTAGGATTTCTTTATGAGAATCTTGGTGAGGCAACGGACCTTGTTAAGAACTATAAAACAGGGTCTCTTCTTTTCGATGGTCCTTTCTGGCTGTTGCAACTATGGCTTAATGCCACTTTCGAGGCTCACCTCCCATATAAAAATGTCGTTGATGAAGAAAGTGAAACCATAAAGGATCGAACAGTAGAAGGAACCAGATTGGCTTACCTAACTCCGAAGGAAGAAAGTGGCAAACTTCGTGAAACTTTCCTGGCATTCATGATGATGTTCACTGAACGTCATCAATTCACTCCTTTGATGGCTCCATTCGTACAACGTAAGGTGGGTCCCGAATGGTTTACTCGAGAATTTCCAACCACTTCTCCTGATCAACAAGCTGAATCTATGACCATCTGGGAGGCTTTCCTCACCCCAAAGCTGTTATATCACCGACTTCGATCTCCAAAAATTCATTGCTGTCTCCTTTGCTATCAACCGAATCTGGTCTCAAGACAATTTGGGCTGGTTCAACTCAAACCGAAGTGTTTGTATGACAAAAGGAATCACATGTGTCTACACACTTCGCATCTGACAAAAGATAAATATGAATCAAAAATCTCCCGCTATGTTGGCATCACCACTTTGGCTCCTATTTCCTTCGAGCCTGCTTTTTATTCCACTATAGATTTTCATCAATGGTGGAAAAAATATTATTCCACGCAAATCTTCGATGCTGACAGCCTTACTCGGGAACTAACTGCAGCTTTTGCTGATGTGCAGGAGAATTTCCAAAAAGGTACTTCGACTCATATTAAAGAAATTCAAGCATTTCAAAAGTTCTTTGAAACTATCTATAGGCCTGATGACCTTAGTCGGACCGTTCGCGAGGCTGCGGTTACTTTACGTGAAAAGTTTTCTACTAAACTGGATAAGTTGAAACTGCCCCCGTCTGTTCAACCAGAACTGCGTTATGAAGTGGCTTTCAAACTTAATCCTCCAAAATTTCCTCCACTGCTAAGTGCTGATTTTGGTGTGGCTTTAAGTCCTCCCTTTCCAGACAGGTTTGTGTGTGGAAATCTTATGAAAATTCTTCAGGAACAAACTAAAAAACGCGCTGAACGAGTGGTCCCGACTAAGCATACCTTGGATACTTTCAAAGGACATCTTCATATAGATATTGAGCACGTTCGCGTTTTGACTCCAATGCCTGAAGGTTGGGATTTAGATAATTCTTCGACTAATTTCCCCTTTTTCATTGAAATACTGATTTATATTTTGTTCACAGCTGTTGCTCGAAAGAGACAAATCAAGGAAGCCCCTGTACAAAAGGGTTCTGGGACTTCGAGGAAAACCAGGGCGAGTGGGAGTGATTCTGTCACCACTGGCAAAAAACCTACGGTACATGGATACCTTATATTTTAGCCTGTAAATTTTAATGAATGTCACTCACTTGGTTTTAATATGCACTTCAGAGCTCGAAGCCTCCAACGCATTCGAAACGAAAAACTCCTCCACCAACCGACTCAAACGATGAGGATAAATCTCCTCCTCGCACCAGACAAACGATAAAGAAAAAGCAAAAAGCTGCTACCCCTTCAGCCAAAGGAAAGGGATCTGGGACTTCGAAGCTCACTACTTCGAGTGATAAGGTATCTTCCGAGGACTCACCTTTGAAGGCCGCTAGCGCTATCCCCATTATGGAGAGTCATAACTCCAGTCCAGACAACATTCCGACCAAGGTATTTTGAGTTTCATCATTTAATCATTTCTTTACATTCTAATTCCAATGATTAAGCTCACATTTTTACCTTGTAAATGTAGGATGATGCTGGTACCGCTACTTCTGATCTCAAAGCCTCAAGTTTATACATTGACCTTGACAAACTTCACGGTAAATATCTGCTCTTTCGAATGACTGATGAATTTTCTGCCTTTTCGTTTTAATCGATCCTGACTGTCCATCACAGGTGTTTCTCAACACGAATCTCATGTGTTTTCCCCCGTTCTCGAAGACCATCAACCTCTTGCAACCATCATTCCGACTGCGTCTGCTGAAGAAAGCCATTCAAATGATGAGTCTCCACCCACTCATCAAGATGAAACTATGGAGGAAAATCCGCAATGTTCGAATAGTGGTAACGTAGCTGGACAACCAACTGGCAGCGAAGACACTATATCTGAGCAGGGTGCTGCAGAAGAAACTTCCAAACTGGCTACACCTGGTTCTAATGAAAACTCGAACCTTGGAACTACGGTCAGTCCTGTGACTATTTCGAAGCAAGCTCCTGTGATGCCTACTCCCTCAGAACTGGAGCAACTCAAGAAGACTGATCCTGTGAGCTTCCTCAAGACCATGATGAGTATCGATAGCGCTTCGTCTCTTGGAACTTCTTCGACTGTCTTGGCAGGTGCTGGTGACAAGGATGATATTCCTAAACTCCTTCGTCAGATAAGAGAGAAGTTATTTGAAACCAACCTCGTCGAAGCTCTCAGCAAGGATTCCACCAAATATTATGGTCTAAACAACCTTCTGAAGAAAGTGGACTTACTTCTTGTTCCGGTGGAAATCTCAGAAGTAATTGTCTTATTGAGTTCTCTGATTGAGCAACTCCAATCTAATCTCCTTCGAAAACGGGATATTGACGGACAGCTCACAGCAAAAATGACTTCTCACAGTTCTTCATGGGAAGCTGCTAACGATGCAACGAAGAAGGTTGAAACCCTTAAGCTCGAGCGTTCGAAGAACCAACGGGAATATGAAGAGTGTGAGACAAATATCAAAGCCTGGAAGAAAGAAATTGAGCAACTCAAAGGGAAGATAAAGGGTGCCCAGTCTCGTCAGGTAGAAATCCGAAAAACCAATCAAGATGAATTAACTGAAGTGGCGCAGTCAGGGATTCGATACTTCGAGACGGCACAACAGCTAGTGCCAGAGATCGAAGAACTGAAAAGACAACAGGCATTGATCAAACGTCATATGTCCTTATGGGAGATCCAGTACTCGAAGATAAAAGATAACCTTCCCAAAGATTTTAATTAGTTGCCTCGAACCTTGTACTCTTTTTTGTGCTGCGTACTTATCTTGTTCTGTAATCAAATTTCTCCAAGAATATATATATATATGTATGTGCAACTTTATCTTTCAATCTCCCCACATATTTTATTTTGCAATTATCATAAGCAATATCTTAGCAATTCTCTAAAACTTGCCAAAATATACTTTTTCCACTGTCACAGTAATTTTAATAAATGTAACCACGTGACATGATTATCCTTCGCAGCCCTTTGAGCCTAGACTTGACGTTTCTACTACCCTTAGCCGTAACCATCATTGAAAGCTGACGTCACCTTTTCCAAAACGTCTCTTTGAGACGTGTGTGCATCAGTTCTCATCATGATTATATTTCAACTTCCAAGGGCGGGAAACGGCGGAAGCCATAACTTCTCTTTGGAATACCAAACGCAGTCCAATCAATCATTAAAACAAACCGTTCCTCTATTGTCATCTTATTCTATATAAAGGGTTGGAATTCCACTTTTTCCTTCACACTTTCTTCAAACTCTTTGTCCCAAAACTTCGTTCCTTCTTGCATTCTCTCAAACACAGAATCAGACAAAACCTTTTCCAACTCTTCTTCTCCAAATGGCACTACCCCTAACTCATGCTAACATCAGGGCTTGCATTAAGAAAGAATTCAAACTTTCTGAAGAAGAGCTTGATGAAAACTTCATAAGTCTTAGCGCCCTTTTTGCTAATCAAGATCTTGAGTCTTACTATGAAATGATGGAGGGATCTGTTTATCCCAATATGTTAGCGGACTTTTGGATGTTTGCGTCTCTGCGCATAGATCCAGACGGCAGAACCACTATCGTTTCTGAGGTTCGAAGGGCCCATATCACTATCACTCCCTCCACCATCTCCAACCTGCTGAGATGCAACAACTCTAGGGAGACTTTTGACGACAATACCTTCAACATGACCACTCATCTTATATTGAGGACTCTTATGGATAATGATCCTTTCAGCGCCAAGGTCATCAGGGTTTGGCATCAACTCCTCGTGGGCAACTTTCGTCCATGAAACCATGATCAAAATAGCATCATGGTGGAGG
Source organism: Vicia villosa (assembly GCF_029867415.1). NCBI lineage: Eukaryota > Viridiplantae > Streptophyta > Magnoliopsida > Fabales > Fabaceae > Vicia > Vicia villosa. Next base: position 102,197,950 of record NC_081181.1, on the reverse strand, counting down.
ATTTAGAGTTTATACTCTGTGCCCTCCGTGGGAAGAAAATCAACTTTCCTCTGATGATCTTCGAAGGACTTGTTGAAGCAGTTTCCATGGCTGCTGCTCGACAAGGCGTAGTAACATGCCTTCCATATGGAAGACTCTTATCTTACATGTTCCTTAAGAAAGGGATAGTGAGAAGGATGCCCAGATCTGGATCTTTGGACATGTTCGAGGCGGAAAGCTTGCCCCTGCTGTCTCTAGAGGGTTTAGATCAAAGGATCAACTAGGAGTTGGGTTGTTTTAGGCTTTATGTTTTGCATTTTGTAATCTTCAATGTTTTTTGGGAACCAACTTCTCTGTAACGCATGTACTCCTTTGGTATTAATGAAAAAATGTTTTGACGTTTCTTTGGTCTTCTTACTGTACTTACCATGCATGTTTGTTTGAACATACAGCCATTTTGGTGTTAGTTCCACCATTTTGGCCTACGCAACGTACCTCGAATATCTATGTTTTTGCAAGAATCTTTACTTCATGCATGCTTGGTTTGTATCTTTTCAGATACTTCCCATTTACCCTTAAAATCCTACGATCTTCTGCCAATTCTTCTATTTCGTAAGCGTTATTTGAAAACACTTTCAAGATTCGAAAGGGTCCCTCCCAATGTGGGGACCATTTACCAAGTGCTTGATTCTTTCGATCTATAGGTAAAATAGCTTTCCAAACTAAGTCATTACTAATAAATGTTTTACCTTTCACCTTTTTATTGTATGCTCTAGACACTCTTTCTTTCTGTCTTTTTATCATCTCCAATGCTCGAAGTCTGTCTTCGTCCAAATCTACTAATTCATTCATCATCAATTCCCAGTGAGTGTTTGGAGGAATTTCTGCTTGCCTTTGGATTCTGACTGATTGCAAGTAAATTTCGACTGGGAGTACTGCATCATGTCCAAACGTTAATTGGAAAGGCGTTGTGTTTGTAGCTTCTTTTGGCGATGTTCGACAAGCCCAAAGCGCTTGGTCCAGAGTCTTATGCCAGTTCTTGGGTTTTTTCCCTACATGTTTCTTTATGAGACCAATTATTATTTTATTTGCTGCTTCGACTTGTCCATTTGCCTGAGCAAGGTAAGGCGTAGAGGTAAATAATTTGAACCCCATTTCTTTGGCGAAGTCTTGCATCTTTCGCCCAGTGAACACTGATCCTTGATCTGTGGTTATACTTTCTGGGATTCCGAATCTGTATATGATGTGTTTTTTAATAAACTCAATTACAGCCTCCTGATCCACATTCGCAAGTGGTATCGCTTCGACCCATTTTGTGAAGTAGTCTATTCCTACCAAAATGTACCTTTGACCTCTAGAAGACTTGGGGTGAATTTCTCCAATTAAGTCTAATGCCCAACCTCTGAAAGGCCATGGTTTTATTATTGAACTTAACTCATTTGCAGGGGCATGTTGAATACCTGCATGCTCTTGACATTCTTGACAACCTTTTGCAAACTCTATGCACTCTTTCAACATAGAGGGCCAATACATTCCATAACGAAATAAAAGCCATTTCATTTTGTGTCCTACTTGGTGTGCACCACATGCACTGCTATGCACATTTGAAAGAGCCAAATACGCTTCCGCTTCGCCCAGACATTTTAATAAAACTCCTTCGGGGGTTTTCTTAAACAATTCATTTCCCATTAAGAAGTATGATAAGGCTCGATATTTTACCTTTCTATCCGTGTCTGTCGAAGGATCTTTCAAATAATTCACAATTGGACTTGTCCAGTATGTGTCTGCCAAAGTGTCTACATTCAAAACTTCAAACTCTTGCTTGTTGGCAAAACCTAATTGTGAGTTCTCCAAGTCACTTGGGGAGAGCCTGGTAGCCATTGCCTTGCCTCTTACTTCGATCAGTTCTTCTAGTTTCTCTTTTGATACCCTGTATCCTGAAGCTAACTGTGCCAAATCATTCGCTTCTTGATTTTTTAACTTGGAGACGTGATTTAGATCCACATACTCGAATTTTTTGAGCAGCCTATTTGCTATGACAAAATACATGATCAGATTTTCTTTGATACACTTGTATTCTTTCTTCAACTGCTTAATCACTAGTTCAGAGTCTCCTTTAATTTCGACTCTGGTTGCCTCCAATTCTAACAAAGCCTCAAGTCTAGCAATCAATGCTTCGTATTCAGCTTCATTGTTGGAGCATAAGGGACCTTCAATCTTATACTTGAGCTTTGTTGGAATTCCATCAGGAGAAATTATTAGTATTCCAACGCCAGTCCCTTCTTTATGGGTTGAACCATCGAAGTATAGCTTCCAAGGCTTTAATTCTACGTATTGTTGGGGGTTTTCGACCACTGCATGGTCAACAATGAAGTCTGATACAATTTGACCTTTCATTGCTTTAAGGGGTTGAAATATCAAAGAGTACTCAATGAGGGCCAACGCCCATTTGCCAATTCGAATGTGCAATATAGGCTTTGATAGCATGTGTTTAATCATATCACAATGAGACGAAACATAAACATCAACTGGCTTTATATAATACTTTAGTTTGATACAAGAGAAATATAAACAGAGGCAGAGTTTCTCTATTGCACTATACCTAGTCTCTGCATCATTGAGTACCCTACTTAAGTAATAAATGGCTCTTTCGATGCCATTATCATCTTCTTGAGCTAACATGCTACCTATTGTATTATCTGACGCTGAAATATACAGGCGCATGTGTTTCTTCCCATTTGGGGGAGATAAGATTGGTGGATGCATCAAGTATTGCTTTATCTTCTCGAAAGCTTCTTGATGTTCAGCACTCCATTCGAACTTTCCTTGCTTCATTCGAAGTAGGGGAGAGAATTCTTGCATGCGTCCACTCAAGTTGGAAATGAATCTTCTCAAGAAGTTTATCTTTCTCGGTAAAGACTGTAATTCTTTCTTCGTGGATGGAGGCTTCGTTTCCATAATAGCCTTTGTTTTATTTTGATTAATTTCTATTCCCTTTTTGTGGACCACGAAGCCCAGGAAATCTCCAGCCTGCACAAAGAAAGCACATTTAAGGGGGTTCATCTTCAAGCCATGTTTTCTCATTCTTTCGAACGATTGGCTCAGATGGTCAAGATGACTGTTATCTAAAACAGATTTCACCACAATGTCATCTATGTATACTTGCATAAAAGTTTCTATGAAATCATGGAATATAGAATTCATTGCTCTTTGATAAGTTGCCCCAACATTTTTTAGACCAAAAGGCATTACAACCCATTCATAGGTGCCTATGGCCCCTGGGCAGCGAAAAGCTGTTTTAGACACATCTTCTTCTGCAATGAAGATTTGGTTATACCCAGAATATCCATCCAACATACTTAGGTATTCGAAGCCTGCGGCTGAATCTACTAACATTTCTGCCACAGGCATGGGATATTCATCTTTAGGCGTTGCTGCATTAAGATCACGAAAATCTATGCATACTCTTAATGAACCATTCTTTTTAATAACCGGTACAATATTAGCAATCCATTAAACATACCTCGTGGTTTTGATTAACTTGCATCGTAGAAGTCTTTCGACCTCTGCTTTGATCTTCGAATGAATTTCTGGTGCGAACCTCCTAGGAGTTTGCTTGATGGGCTTTTTTCCTTCCTTTATTGGCAACTTTAATTCGACCAAATCTCGCCCTAGACCAGGCATCTCGTCGTAGTCCCATGCAAAGCAATCTTTGTTCTCCTTCAACAACGCGATGACTTTTGCCTTCAGCGTTGGCGCCAGTTTCGCACTGATATATGTTACCCTCTTCTGATCTCCATCTCCGAGATTTACTTCTTCGAGTGGATCTTGGGCTAACATTTTGATATTTTCCCCCATTGGGTCTTTCTCGAATCCCAAAGGCTCTTCGTCGTAGATTGCGTCTAATCTTTGACTCGATCCTTCTCCTGAGATCACTTCGTCTTGACCTGGATCTTCAAGGGATTGAGGGATCATGTGTATCCCTGAATCTGTCGTTTCTTCCTTTCTTGGAACTACGCTAACCATCATGTTTGATAATTCAGCTTCAAGAGCCGTTTTTCTTTTGTTCTCGGCTATATAAGCCGAAATCTTTTCGAAGAAGGATGACTCAGACATCGACAACGTCATCATCCCAGCCTGTTGGCCGTATTGGTGGTGAATGCTCCGCTGGTGGGATATCTTCTGGACCATCCATTATCTCTCTATTCCATTAGAATCCATTAGGATGTAAAGACAAATAGTACAAAGCATTTCGGTTTGGAGTGTATATGTCTTCAGCAGCATGACAAGGTCCTATGTTCGCCAGATTCCTGTCGAAACTAGTTTTATTGACCTGATTGACTTCAGCCATGTAGTAACTTTGATCTCCTTCGATGTTCTCTACTATGCCATCTTCTCTCCAAATGGTTAGTCTTTGATGCATCGTCGAAGGCACAGCCGCCACTCCATGGATCCACTCTCTTCCAAGCAAAAGATTGTAATTAGCTTTTGTTGGTATCACCATAACATTGTTGGCCTAGTGACGGAACCCACAGTTAAATTCACTTGAATTACTCCTAAAGTTTGCCCTATCTTGCCTTCATAGTTGGACAGAACCATATTATGTGGTCTTATATCAGTATCAAACATACCAATTCTCTTCAGCATATATTGGGGCATTAGGTTCACTGCTGCTCCCCCATCTACTAACACTTTGTTAATGCCAACATTTTCAATCTTGGCTCTTATGTAGAGTGGTTTCAAATGATTCCTCATACCTTCATCAGGCCTTTCGAAGAAAGCGTTCTGCTCTTCGACTGCCCCATTGTTCAGCATATAATAACACACAGGTCTGTGTCTTGCCATCTCTTCCTCATCAGCTTCCTCACAATCTTCAACTTCAGTTTCTTGCTTAAACTCATGAGGGAGTACTGACACAACATTGCAATTGAGATTAATAGACGATACTCCGTCTGAGTCGAAGTCATTCGTCAGCCTATCGTCTTCCTTCCAAGGGCTGGAATGCATCTTTTCTTCTTCTTTCTCATTTTCAGAATCGAACAACTTACGCTCCACTGGAGGTTTACTTGTCCTTGCCCCCTGGATTGGGATATGATTGCTACTTGATTCTCCAGTCTCCCTTGGTTTGTATTCCCTTTGGGCCTTCTTCATCCTCTGGTGCCTTCTCCATTGGGATCTGGACATAGGATTCTTGCCTTTGTAGTTTTCCAACCTGTACATCTCTCGATTGAAAGCCTGGAATTGCTTCCTATATGCCACTGCAGTTCTTCCTCCTTGGTCCCAACTTCGCCATTTGTTGGTTCTGGCACCAGCTTGCATCCATCTATCTCTGGGTATGTCTGCAGGGACTTTGAAGGTGACCCTTCGAGCTCTAGGGTGTGGGCTGTCAGGCCTCTTCGCAGGGGTCCAGTTGTCGAACGTAAACAAATTAGGACGAAGTCCCTGAGTCTCCCGACCCATGTAGAGATACACCCTTTCGAATGATCTTGCTAGTAGTTCGTCATAGACTGCACCACATCTAGGGCACAGTGCAACTTCAGAGTTGTCGTTGTGACATCTGACTAAAAAGCCAACCAAACTTTCTTCAGACCTTGGGTATACTTTTAGCAACAAATTTCCTCCTCTCCAAGGCTGCTCCATTCTTTCTCGTAGGGCCCTCTCGAAGTTGGCTTGAACCCTTCGATTTAACATAACTGAACATCTTGGGCACATCAGCCTTTTTCCACCATTTTTCACATGGCAATCCCAGAGATAATCCTTCAGACTGTTCCCCCTTGGCGGGATTTCAATGTTTCCTTTCTCCCTTATCAGCCATTTTTCTAGTTCTTCAATTTCAGATAAAGGGCGTCTAACATTGACCATGTTAACACCTGCCGGAGGAGCCTCAGAAATTCGTATTTGCTGAAGCTTTACTGTGAGGTCTTCAGTGGCCTCACTTGTTTTTCCTTTCAGATCTTCAATCATTTCAGCATCAAAGGATCCTTCAACATCAGTATTGAAGATCGAATTGGCATTTAGGCCTTCAGTAGCCTGCTTTCCACCTGCAATTATCTCCGATTCAGCAGCATCAACTTCAGATACTTCCACCATGTTGACGTCAAATGGTTCACACAAGTTAGTGTCAGCCACATTCAAAGGGTCTGTATCAACCTTCATAGGGTTCTTGTTTTTGTCAGCAAATTTCAGACGTCCATCCTTGATAGCATTCTGAATTAAATCCCTGAAAAGAAAACATTGTGAAGTTTCATGGCCTAAAAAACCGTGATATTTGCAAAAACCTCGCTTCTTCCGTTGTTCCAACAGAGGAATTTTTGAGTTGGGAGGTACTATCATTTGGCCATCTTTCACTAATAAGTCAAATATTTCGTCACATTTAGTGACGTCAAATGTATAAGTTTTCTTAGGAAACCTATCGCTTTTGTCATTCTCTACTGGATTCTTTCCATTAGAAGGGGTAAGCAATTTGCAAGAATAAGGTGGCACTTCTTTTAACTCAGCAAGATCTATTTCGACCTCTTCCATGTCGTATGAATCTTCGAAAGGTTCGCCATCACTGTCGTCTGCTTCGACGTATGCTACTCTCTCCTTCTTATAACTCTTACTTGCTCTGGCCTTTTCTGCTTTTAACCGTTCGACTTGTCGAATCCTGTCTGCCAATTGGGCCATATCTCTCAGGTATTAAGTATCCAGTTTCTTTCTAATTGAATAATCTAGGCCACCTGCAGCCATTTCAACTAATTCATGTTTTGGGACAGTCGTGAAGCATCTTGATTTCAACAAACGGAACCTGTTCAAGTAATCATCTATAGACTCTGTGAATTTCCTCTTGATGCTAGCCAATTCTTTCAAGCTTATCTTGGTTTGACCCATGTAAAATTGTTCATGGAATAATCTCTCCAAGTGTGCCCATGCATCTATGGAATTTGGGGGCAACATAGTGAACCAAACAAAAGCATTTTTTGTCAGCGAACTGGGGAAGTATTTAATCCTTAAGTCTTCGTTCCCTGCTAGATCCCCTGCTTCCGTCAGGTATCTGGCTATGTGCTCCACGGTAGATTCATTGGTGTCCCCTGAAAACTTAGTAAATTTTGGTACTTAGGTACCCCTTGGCAATTCCGTTTGCATAATATATTCTGCTATTGGGGATGTGTAGTTTGGGCGTCAAAGCCCGGTATTAAGGCCATTGTTAGCCATTATTCTCTCGATCATGGCAGTGAGGTTGTTCTCTGTTGCCAGATTGTCTCTCCTAACCCTATGCACCACTTCATTAGGATGTTCGTTTCTTCTTACCACCACTAAATTAGGTTGTAGTTGGGTAACTGCTTGTTGGCCAACGTTAGTCGTTTGACTTCGAGCTTCTAAGTCTATCACTTGGTTTTGTTCGACTCGATTTTGTTCGACTGATGTTGGCCTAGGTGGCGGTACTGGGGGTCTAACTTGTTCTAGAATGGGTTGCCCCTCCTGATAAGTTGATTGGTTGTTCCTTCGTCTATTTTGTGGAACCCCTAAAAAATCCGCCATTCGATTCATTTGAGATGATATTTTTTGGAAAGTTTCCACATTATCGTGGTTAGTTCTAGCAATGTTTGTTGCTAACAGATTCAAAATGGACCCCAATTCTTTAGCGAGATTTACTAACATATCATGGTTACTTGCATCCATTTCCTGTCGAAATGCTGCTTGACTACTTGTGGTAAAGGGGGTACTTGGGCAGAGAAACTCGTATTTTGCCCGCTTCGACCTATCGAACCAACATTAGGCGAAAACGTTGTTGGGTTAGTTGTAGTGTATGTAGGCCCCGCTCCTCCTAATCCTGTCATGTATGAATGTGGCATTCTGTATTGGAAATTGGATCTCCACATCTCTGAGGCAGGTGGTGGTCTTGGGTAAACATCTGATTTATGGTATTAGTTGCGAAATGCGGTATCTCGCTTGTACCTGTTAATGAAGGAATAGAAGTCGAACTCGAAACTGGGAGCGTTTCTGTCGTCCCTGTAGTATTTTCAGGTATCGCCTGGGAATTGCCTATAGGATCAGATTCCGTCGAAACCGGTATAGCCTGGGTTTCTGGAGCAGAAGTCGAAACATATGTAGAACTTGCAGCCACCGTTCCTGACCCTTGTGGGGGATCTTGATCTCCCCTTGCACTGGCCATATTGACCATTTTCTTGTTGTACCTTCGTTTAAGAATCGGCTGTGCACTGTTGGTTAATTTACCGTTCCTAAGGTTCATACAAGGTCTTGATATTTTCTAGAGAAAACAAAAACAATCAATTAATAACAATATGTTTGACACTGTCCCACTGGGCGTGCCAATTTGTTTACGGTGATTTCCGGTAAACAACGGCTAGTCTTCCAAACTATAATAAATATGATTTGGTTACTCGCAGGATCGACTAGATTGATCTTAGGACATAGTCAAAAAGGTTGTTATTCATGATAGTTCGAATCATGTCTATGATTGGCTTGTCTCGAAATAAGAAATGTTTAATCAAAGAAATAAAGATTAACAATCACCTTGTTATACACGTAAATACAACATCAGCGAAAGATAAAATAAAGATAAGATATAAGACAAAACTGTAAAGTGCAAGAATCTTAAAGTACAGAAACTTAAATGCTTCGAAATCAAATAGAACGAAAACAAAGAGTGCAGGAATGTAAATGGCAGGAAGTAAACGAAATGCAATAATATCAAAAGATACTTGAATAAAGGAAAATGCAAATGTATTTAAATTGATGGTGGTGTCATACGTACATTTCTCAACGAAACTCGTTCTCTTAACACTTGATACTTGAGCAATATGTGAGTAATTTGTACAAAATGAACACACGGAATCCTAACATTAAGACCCTTATTTATACTAGTTTCGACCCTAACGGTCCTACGCTAATCTAATACCACGTTGCCCGTAGAAAATCCGAGGATGCCATCTGTCTTCGTGCGGTTACATAAATCAATGACTTTGGTGCCATCAACGCTATACATCCGGAAGCATGAATATTTTGGACATCTCAATACAGTCAATACATTAATATTTGTAGGCATATGCAATTTGCCGTTTTATGCTATTAACATGGATGCTGTGGATTTATTCGCATATTCATCCTTTTTGTTTTTGGCGATTTTGAATTTGTATTGCAACGATGTACTCTATCGATTTGAATGAATGAATATCATTTATTTTCTGTAAAAAAAAATTAAAATTTATTACCAATAATTATATTTTATTATTAATAATATTGTGAATTTTAATTGTTATTTATTTTTTTTGGTGTAATGATTATATTTTTGATGTCTTCGTAATTGTTATTTTCCCATTTTCAATATTTTAATTAATAATTTTATTATTCCCGTTTCAAATATCACAAATATGGAATGTATGTAGAACTTGATAGAATGTACATACAAAGCTACTCTTGTAGCTAAAAAAACTTTTTATTCTTATACATTATTCATGTGTTGTATATAATTGTATAGCTTGTCAGGTATGTAAACCTGTAGCAATTTTAGTAACTGTTATATATAGTATTGGTTAGTAGTGTTATTAATTGAATCTATTGTTATTGTAGAATGCCAGATGAGCATATGCTTGAAGTGAGGCATTTGGAAAACCTAGCTGAAACATTCACTATGAATTTGAAGGATTTGCATTGCTCCTGCAAAAGATGGGATCTAATAGGTCTACCACGTGTCCATGCAAAGACATCCATGAAGAGTAGGAATTTTAAAGTTGATTATTACATTCTTGAATACTATAGGGTCTCTACATATAAGGCAGTATAGATGCATGTTCTGTACCCGGTGAATGGATCTAATTTGTGGGTCAAGACTCCATATTCAGATGTGCAGCCACCTAAGTATAGGAAGATGATCGGTAGACCAAAGAAAAGGAGAAATATTGAGCAAGGGGATATTGATGGGAGTGACGAAAAAATGAGAAGGACAGGTTTTATTATCAAGTGCTCCAGGTGCAAAAAAGTTGGCCATAACAAGTTAACCTGCAAGGTCACACCAACCTCTCAACCAAGTCAGGCCATAGCTACTAATGCTTCTACATATCAAGCCAATTCAAGTCAGGCCACAACTACTAATTGTTCTACAACTCAAGCCAATGCAAGTCAGGGAACACTTACCCAGGTGGCTGCAACTCAGACCTCAACAACACATGCTTACATGAGTGCAGCCTAATCTTCTAGAGGAAAGGTTATAACAGGACAATGCTTAAGGGAAAATGCAAAAGCAATTGGAAAGTCACAAAAGCTTGGTGTAAGAAGGCCATTTGTAGCACTAGGACCAACAACAAGATTATCTACTTCAAAGAATGTGATTGGCCCTACAACCAGAAGGATTGCACCAACAAAGAGGCTCTCATCAATGAAGGTCACCTAGTCTTAATTAGTCTCTGTACTATATTTTGAAGTCATTCTGAACAATTTAGTTTATGGTTTTTGTAATGTTTGTTGAAGTCATTTTGAATAATTTTGTTTTTGGTAAACATCCTACAGTATTTTGAAGTCATTTTGAACATGTCTATGTAACATGTCAAATGCATTTTGGAACAATGTGGAAATGTCCCTATGTCTATCAACATTATCAATTAATGTCAGTTTGTGTTAGTCTGATTTGTTGTACTAGATTTGTTGTGTCATATTCATATCTCTTTGAGCCAAATATTTATAAACCAAATAGGCAATTAAATTATATGTTGCTAGCAAAAAATATGCCAAAAGATAATACTCATTTCATTCATATACTGTGTTACAAATACAGATTCAAATAACTAATAGCCACTCCTAAAACATCCTACAAAACCAGACACATAACATTGCAAAACATATAATCTTCCACTTGTACGTCTTGTTCAATTGAACTTGAATTTTAGTCCCAGTATTCCATAATTCTTCATTTCTAATCTTCATTTTCTTAAAATCCTTTGACAAGCTTTCCAATTTATTCAACAAATCTTGATATTTGTCTTCTGAAAATTCCTCATGGAACCACTTGAAAAAACCACATCCTCTTTGCAGTGACCCCTGCAACAAACAAATTTGGATCAACACCACATGCACTTTACCGTAGTTTAACATACTAACAAAAAATTAGGGCTTACCTTATAATTGTGACAACCCCGAAATTTCTTTCCGAAATTCTTCTCAGTGTTTGTCCTACGAAGCACAACCTCATCTCCACAATGACCATTTGGAATAGCTCGTGCCCTACTAAGAACACACGAATCACCACTTTCAGATTTGCTCTCCTTCAAAAACTCATAACCATGGATGACCTTCATCGTTGATGGAACAAAACGTACAAAAATGGTAGAGAATCCAGGAACGACAAGTATGAAGAAGAGGAGAACGATGGTGGGATGGTGGAAATGATGGAAAGTATGAATGATTGTAACTCAACAATATTGAAAGAGATGGAAGCAATGGAGAACAACCCTAATATAAAGAAGAAGGTGACACCATGACAACTCACCTTCCAGGTAGACAAATTAGACGGACGTTTAAGGCAACATGATGGAATAGACTTATTTGAATCATTTTGAAACTTAAAGGACCAAAATGGCACAAAAAAATAACTGAGGGACCAAATTAAACCAAGGGGTATACTTAAGGGATCAAAAAGGGAATTTTGGCTTCCAATTTTTACGCATGTCCGATTTTGGGCTCGTGTAACTAGAATCGCTACAAAGGGACTCCAAAGTATAAGGACTTTTAACTTTACATTATAAAAGTTAAATGATTATATATGTTGTTTATTAAACAATTGGACAATGTATCAACAACGTTGATTTCTATTATTTTACAAAAAAGTGGTTGCAATGGTTTGAACTCTTGCACCAAAGATTAGTAAAACATGTGTACCAATATGCCAAGAAATTCTACATTGATAAAATGCTGATTTTAATTTAATCAATTGAAATTTATTATGGACTCCTAATCAAGCCTTGCCCTTGGTACTTATGAATTATGATTATGGATGGTAAATTTGTCTACCCATGAGCTCATAACCACCCTTCGATTTTGTTTCAATTTTTTATTATATAAATTTGAGGTGATATTTACATTTGAAGTTGCTATGTATTTTAGGGCTTCAATATTGCTGCTTTTCTAGTTTTCTATATTATCGTTTATAACGTTTTATCATTGACTCTCCTTTATGTTAGGTTTTGCGCATACCTTGAATTTTAGTGCAATGCATTAAATGATGCTTTGCATTAAATATTATTTTTACATGCATTAAATCGAACCCTTAGGTAAAAGTCGATGCAATATGGTTTAAGTTAAATTAATCAATTATTTGGGTCAAGAAACGCATGAATGCATTATTCATATCATACAAGCTTTATGTTCAGTATTACACTTCAAATTTCTCAAAAATTTAATTTTTAGAAGTGTGATTCGAATCAAGGTTATGCATGATTCAAACTAATAAATGAATGTGGAACCTCAAAATTTTCCTCTTCCTGTCTGATTCAAGTCATAAAAAGCATGATTCAAGTCATGACTCTATTGAATCGAATCAATGAAAATCTTTATTTGAATCATCCCATTATTGACTCAAACTGCAGTAAAGCTTGATTTGAATCATGACATTGTTGACTCAAATCACATAAAGCTTGATTCGAATCATGGATGAGACTCAATTTTTAGTTTTTGCTTTTGGTTGTGTGACTCAAACCAAGGACCTCCTTAACTCGAATCAAAGATGCACAATTTAAGCGTCAACTTCTCAATCTAAATCATTTCTCCATTCAAGTTGAATCATATCCATTGCTCATTTTATACTCATTTTTAGTACTCAATCTCAAACACCTATATAAATCATTTTGTTTAATTTTTCAAATATGAGGAAATTATATGTTAAAAATATCATAACTTTAAGATTATTTCAAAATAAAATGTTTATATTTCAAAGTCATTTGGATATTCCTTCTGGAAAATATGACTTATTTCGGACTGACCCAACGGCTAGACATGGCCTAATCTGCTTATGCATCCAGAACGACCCAATAGCCTTGGCTAAACAAGCTGAGGGCAAAGGAAAGCTCCTTTCCTCCCGCCCCTCTGTCAAGGATGCATCCTTATCTGGCCCAAGGACAGAAGACCATCACTATCCTCGGCCAGACCTCCACCTGAGCCAGCGCCAAGATATCCATTCTACCCCGCAGTTGGGGACAAATGGTCACCTGCTCGCTGGGCACCTTTGCGACCCAAAAGTATATCTCTTTTCGTCTAACGACTAGTTACAAGTAGTCATCCAGGATTCCTACCTTTACGCCTAGATTCCTGGCAGTCACATATTTTGGCCCTAGATCCTTGATCCGACTCAAATATGGACCAATGACCAAGCGCTAGGGGAATTATATAAACCCTTTCATTTGAGAGGGTAAGGTAATTCAATTTCAAAGCTTAAAAAATTCAAACATATTTTTTGCTCCTACTTACTTTAGCATCAGAGTGTCTTGCAGGTACACCCTTCCTCCTCATCGCCAACAATGTGCTCAAAGCTTTTGGCCCACCTTCTGGTTCTGATCAACCGGTAAGATCAGGACTGTATAAGATTTTTTTTGTTAGATTGATCATTTGATTAATTAAATTAAAATTTAACCTCATGTAAAAATTAAATTGTGTTTATTGTTGAATTGTTTATGTAAGCAACATTATCTTTCTCAATTGTTGTAATTTCTGATGATCTAAGTTAACTATGTGTTGGCTAAGATTTTTGACAAGGACTAAAACCCAACCAAGAGAGGAAAATCTAAAGAATTCCTTTAGATGCATAGAACACTTGACTCGAACATATACCTAGTCGACCAAGAAGCAAAGTATTAATAGTCCATTGGGTCCACCAACGCCAAAGGCCCAAAGTTTGAACAAAGGCCCAAATTATGCAAGTAAGGATTTTGGAGGGAAATGAAATATGAATAGAGAACGTGGGTCTTCGTGGGTGGGAGTTAGAATGGAGAACATCGAGTTCTTATGGGTCGAAAAACACCATGAAGTAGTTATATTTCTATACTATAAATAAGAAAATTTGTACATAGTTTAGGGGGGTCACAACTTACAAACGCCTACACGCTAACACTCAAAGTACCCAAGCGACGAGCGAAATGAGTCAAGCAAGGGCAATGTATGCTTGAATCACCCACTTTTCACCAAATTTTAATGTTATGTCATTTAAATTCAAATGTTGTTGTTTTCTTTACTTGCTCATTGTTTGAACTTTGCACAATTATTCATAAAAAACTCCAATTTCGACTCTAAGAGTGTTCGACATTGTGTCGAACGCCTTGTTTAAAAACAACAATACTCAAAACTCTTACAATACACTTTGAAAACAAAAGCGTTGTCCTGAGATTCCCTGGTTGATCTTGCAAGTAACCTTTAAAAAGAGACTAACGTAATTTACCAATTCCAAAGGTAAACACTATGATATTCATTCAATCATAACTTATATGAAACCTCCATTATCTTTAATTTGCATTTGTTAATTACACATCTGTATGTAAAACTCTAATTTTTGAAGAAAATGATTTGAACAATGGCTTTTAGGAGAATGTCCTATTCAACCCCCTAGACCATTTAACACCCATATTTTCCCTTAACAATCTACCTCAAAGTTGATCTTTTGATCAGGTCTTGCAACTATAAAAGTTATAGATATAGGCAAGAACAACCTGAAAGGTGTGTTCCATATAACTCCCATATTCAAAATCATAATATATATGATTGAATTGATAACATGTTGCTTACTTGATATCAATGGATTAAATGAGTTTGAGTTATACGCAGGAATCAATATCATTATGTTAATAATTCATATAATTTCCATGTTAGAAATTTAAATTGACTTTATCTAACCAGGATTATGCTAAGTGTTAAGGTATATGTTCAGGAATGACCACCTAGCCACATGACTTAAAGACTTTTGATATTTCATTTCTATTTGGAAATTTGATTTATCATGAATCTTGAAGCATCAGAATCTAATTCGAAAAAAGGAGAAAAATTAATGAATAAAAAAGAAGCATATCCTTGAAGACCTCTAATTGGAACATGAAATTCTGACACTTACAATACAGATGTCAAGACGGATGTCCTAACACCACACAATGTCTACACTGATGCTATGACATCTGCTGATTGACAACACAAATATATCAAAGCTGAAACAAACTGTAGAATGATAAATAACACAAGTAATTGTCAACCCAGCTCAATGCAACTCACTTAATCTTGAGGCTACCAAGTCAGGAAGGAAATCCATTATAATAGTATTAGTTCAAAGTCTAAACAATCCCAGTTTATGAATTTTCTCCTAATCATTATCCCGTGCAACTTCTACCTAGAAATCACCATCTAGAGATGAGAAATCCCGTTTCACTTCCAATCACCTCAGCGATAAAAACATTCACAAACCTTGTGACTAGATGAATCAAATAGAAATATTACACTTTCAAATAAACAATACTTGATCTTGCTTAAAAGATCCAATCAAGATCAATATTCAATTCTTTTGCTTAAAAGCATCAAGAGTGAGAATAATCAATCCACCTCAATGTATCAGAAGATACATGAGTGCCACACAAACAAAACACATGAAAGCCTTTAAGGACTCCCAAAACACTAATCCTTATTTGCACTCACGGTTTCTATTTGTGAATGCTTGTTATACTAGGTTTAGCAAGTCCTTATTTATAGACTCTTGTAGTATGAACAAGGACTCTGAAACAAATCCAATATTCTTCTTTTTTAATCAACTGCAAGATCTTCATAGAAAATAGGTCAAAAAAATTGATTGCAATGAAATTAAAAGGTACATTTAGTTAGAATTTGATTACTTTAGACAAAAAAATGCCTTTAAAATTGTGAGGTGTCAAACAAAGAGCAAATGATAATTTTGTCTTTAATTTTCAGAACATCTTCTTTTTCTTATATGGTAGATAAGTAATTAAATTAAAATTATTAGTTAATTAGTTGAGAATGGTCTTTGTTTAGACATTGAAATATAATATTAATAAAAGTAATATATATATATATATATATATATATATATATATATATATATATATATATATATATATATATATATATATATATAGAGAGAGAGAGAGAGAGGAGGGATATTCTTACTCCAATAGTTAAAATTAATGAGTATTATTTTTCTCTTTCCATATTTAATTACTTATTAATTTTAACCATTAGATTGAAAAGAATCAATGGTCATGATGAGGAGTAAGTCTTGATAACTTACTCTTGGAATAAGCATATCCCTCCTCATATATATATATATATATATATATATATATATATATATATATATATATATATATATATATATTTGACAGATTTTTTTTTCATATTAATTAAAATATATTATTTTTCATTTTTTATTTAAAGAAATAAATACCAAATGTATTTGAACTAAATTTAAATAAAATACATTTGTGTCATTACTTGTATTTAAGACACAATAAAATAAATTATATTAGTTTTTTATTATTAAACTAAAATAATTAGTTCAGAATGGTTAACTTAAAAGATAGGAAAAGGGAAGAAAAAAATACACATAAAAAGAAAAGAAAAAAACGTGTTATTCACCCGATCGTTGATCTAGAAGTAATGTTTTAGCGAAGAAAAGAAAACTATGCCTATTAAAAATGGATTACTCACTCACTCTTCCTTTATTTTATTTTTCGAACGACTAATGATGGTGACGCAATCTCAAACTCTCTTAACTCCTATATAAATTGCGACGCGTCTTCTTTCAATTCTCATCCTCTGATTTCTTCTACTTCTTTCCCCTCAGATCTCTCTTCCTTCTTTCGTTCTCAACCTCTCCTTAACTAAGGTAACTCGTCATTTCTTCGTATAATTTCACTTCTTCGTTCTTCTTTTTCTCTCTGATTTGCTTCTCTAGTTTGCAAGTGAGTGAGTTTTTCTCTCTCGATATCGCATTCTGGTTTCTGTTACAGTTTCTGTTTCGTTCTTAAGTTTGATTAATCGATCACATTATATGTTCTATCTATTTTTATTTTATTTTTTTGATTTTGTGTGTGTGATTCGGTTGAATTGTTAATGGTGGATCTGTTTTTTTGGCTTTATTGAATGATTTGTTGTTAGATCTGATATTTGATTATTTAATGACGTGATTTGGAATTTTCGTAATTTTTGAATTTTTGTGTGTGTTTGTGTTTGCATGTGAAGAAACAGAGAATGATGATTCAGTTGAACGTTTTAGTCGTTTTTATTTAAACATTTTGTATTTTATTCGAGTAGTTTCCTCTGGATCTGTGAGAATTTTTTCATGGAAATTATAGATCTCGTTCTCAATGTGATTGTACTTGTGTCCTATGAAGCACCGACACGGCACCGACATTGATACGTTGATCTATATTTGTAATTTGAAAAAAATAATAAATTAAACGTAGTTATAACTGTTGGGTAACACTTTTTTTTCCAGAGGTGCCGGTGCTTCTGAGCTTATGATTTAGATCTTTTAATTTGGTTTAGAAAAAGTTGTGTGTTGATTTTGAGATTTGATTGTTTGTGTTGTAATAACAGGTTGCTAAGAAAAAATGGTGAAGATTTGCTGCATTGGAGCTGGCTATGTTGGTGGTCCAACAATGGCTGTGATTGCTTTGAAGTGTCCTGAGGTGGAGGTAGCTGTGGTGGACATTGCCGCGCCGAGAATCAATGCTTGGAACAGTGAGCATCTACCTATATATGAGCCTGGTCTTGATGATGTGGTGAAGGAGTGCAGAGGAAGGAACCTTTTCTTCAGCACTGATGTTGAGAAGCATGTTGCTGAGGCCGATATTGTTTTTGTGTCGGTGAATACTCCTACAAAGACTCAGGGTCTTGGAGCTGGCAAGGCAGCTGATCTCACTTACTGGGAGAGTGCTGCTAGGATGATTGCTGATGTTTCGAAATCTGATAAAATTGTTGTTGAGAAATCAACTGTTCCGGTTAAAACAGCCGAGGCAATTGAGAGGATTTTGACTCATAATAGGAAGGGTATTAATTTCACAATTTTGTCTAACCCTGAGTTTCTTGCAGAGGGTACAGCCATCAAAGATTTGTTTAATCCGGATCGTGTGCTTATCGGAGGTAGGGAAACTCCTGAAGGTCAAAAGGCTATCCATACTTTGAGAGATGTTTATGCTCATTGGGTCCCCTTGGATCGAATCCTTTGCACCAATTTGTGGTCTGCTGAACTCTCGAAGCTTGCTGCTAATGCTTTCCTGGCACAGAGAATCTCCTCTGTGAACGCCATGTCTGCGCTATGCGAGGCAACCGGTGCTGATGTTGCTCAGGTTTCTCACTCGATCGGCACTGATTCGAGAATCGGACCTAAGTTCTTGAATGCTAGTGTTGGTTTTGGTGGATCATGCTTTCAGAAGGATATTCTGAACTTGGTCTATATCTGCGAGTGCAATGGCCTTCCCGAGGTTGCTAACTATTGGAAACAGGTCATTAAGGTGAATGACTACCAGAAAGCTAGATTCGTGAACCGAGTTGTTTCTTCCATGTTCAACACGGTGTCAGGAAAAAAGATTGCTGTTTTGGGCTTTGCCTTCAAGAAGGACACCGGTGACACTAGGGAGACTCCTGCGATTGACGTGTGCAAGGGTTTATTAGGAGACAAGGCTAAGTTGAGCATATATGA
This sequence comes from Vicia villosa, assembly GCF_029867415.1. NCBI lineage: Eukaryota > Viridiplantae > Streptophyta > Magnoliopsida > Fabales > Fabaceae > Vicia > Vicia villosa. Next base: position 102,179,289 of record NC_081181.1, on the reverse strand, counting down.
TCCTCAAGTTTCTGAAGAGCAAATCTTGAGGGATTTGGCAATGAAGAAATTTGATTGGGATCACCCTGCTCATCTTCAACCAACAAGCCCAACAACTTCCAACAAACAAGTTTCTGTGGTTTGGGACGCCTATGAGGCGTTAAAGGACGCACATGGTATTTGCATTATGACTGAGTGGGATGAGTTCAAGAACCTTGATTACCAAAAAGTTTTCAACAACATGCAGAAGCCTGCATTTCTCTTTGATGGAAGGAATGTTGTTGATGTTAAAAAGCTCAGGGAAATTGGTTTCATTGTTTACTCCATTGGAAAACCATTAGATGCTTGGCTCAAGGACATGCCTGCAGTGGCTTAAAGAAGAGAGAATCACAAAATGGATTTGCATTTAGGGATGCTGAATTTGTTGGTATTTTTCAGAAAGGAAGATGCATTGCTATTATTCTTATAGTTTAGATATATTTCTGTTGCTGTTATTTTCTTTCTTTCATGTTACTTTGATTTTGATGAGATTTTGGTGGCAAGTTAGAGATAAAGCCCAAATATTACTATTGTCTCCTTAGCTAACTAAATATCCTTATTTTTCGACATGGTTTAATGTAATAAATTGATGGTGAAGGGAATTCTATACAATGAATATCATTTCTTTTAGTTGAGTTTGTCTTGTTATTTTTATATAGGATGCAATATTTTTATATTCTCTTCTAACTGTTATTCAGGTACTCTTGCTTTGAAAGTGCAGTATATAGATTAATCAGTTATCAGTTGATGCAAGTAATTTATTAAAAACATTCGATGTTGCTTTTAAATTCTCTCAAGATGATAGGGAAAATAATATATTTTAGTTAAACTCATAATTACATTTACTAGTATTTCACCCCGTCATTATTATTATTATTATTATTATTATTATTATTATTATTATTATTATTATTATTATTATTATTATTATTATTATTATTTTATTGAAAAGAGGGCTAAGAGCCCAGAAAAAGGAAAACTACAAAAAAAAACTACTCTAGAACTACCGGGGTTAAGATTAAGATCTGTTCGGTATAACTCCTCAAAATTGTCTGGACACTCCACAAACAGTTTGTAGCTTTCTTTCATTATAATTCTGTCATTATAATAAGTAAAATTATTTTTTTATAAATTTTTTAAACAATTAATATATCTAATCAATATATTTTTCAATTTATTTAGAAATTAATATATTTTTCAATTTAATTAGCAATTGTTTCAAAAATTAATGTATGGGTCTGTAGGTTAGATTCACCTTATTAAAAAAAAAAAACAATTTTCATTTTATTTATACAGTGAGAACTTCTACTATACAAACAATTAATACAAACAATTAATAAAAGATTGACCAATTTGACTATTATATCCTTAGTTAAAAGTTATTGACCAATTTGACTATTATATCCTTAGTTAAAAATTTCTTTACAAACAAAAAAGAGCAATTCAGTAACTAACAAAATCACATATCATTTTTTCAACCTTTCAATAACCAAACGCCAATTGTCAGCCTCTCATTGGTCCAATTTTTTAACTTTTTAATAACCAACTTTTTCTCCCCAACACACTTCTTCTCTCTCTTACTTAAATTTTCAAATTTCTTTCACATTTCATTTTTCCACATTTTCTTACTTTTATTTTAATTTTTTTTTCATTTAATCACAAAAATTATTAATAATCTATTTTTTTTAACTTTAATAAAATTAAATATTTATTTATCTCACGGGTCACTATCAATTTAATATTTAATTTATTTTTAATCGATCATTACACACTTTCTCTTTCTTAATTAAAATTTCAAATTTCTCTCAAATTTTCTTACTTTCATTTTAATTTTTTTCTCTATTTATGTATCAACTCTAAAAAATAATTTATTTTTTAATAAAAATAAAATTAAAAATATTGTAATATCACGGGTCACTATCAACATAATACTTATTTTATTTTAATCAATCATTGTTTTTATTAGAGAGATAATATCCTTATTTTTAAATTTTTTTTCTTTTCTTCATTTCACGTTTTTTTTAAAGATTATTTAATACAATTAAATTCATATGATTATTGTTCATTTTACATTTGTATTTAAATATATTTTATATCGGATCAAATAAATTTTTTATTTCACGGATCATTATCAACAAAGTATCTATTTTATTTTAATCAACAATTAATATAAATTGAGAGATAATTTTTATTTTTAAATGTTAAAATTTCATTTTTTTATCTTCATCTTCCAGATTCTTTTTTTATATAATTATTTAATATAATTAAATTTATATAATATTTTTCATTTGTATTTAAATCATTTATTAAAAATTTATATGTATCTAATTAATTTCATACAATATTAAATAAATTTACCCGTGCGGAAGCACGGGTATCTTACTAGTTTCAAATAAAATGGAGCAACCCTTGTTTTTTATAATTTGTTTGGACTTTGGAAGTCTTTTTCTTCTAAAAAGTGTTTTCGAAAAATATATGTATAATACAAGCATCTACAGCACCTGGGTTTTATATTTCTTGTCGGTGGGTAGGGAGAGGAATCTACCTAACATCCTACAAGTTAAACTTGACATCCTTTAGTATTTTGATGTAATTTATTATTATTATTATTATTATTATTATTATTATTATTATTATTATTATTATTATTATTATGCATTTTGTTTGTTCGGTAAAGATATATAATAAAATTAAAAATAAAATTGATAAAGAATAGAATATATATTTTGTAGCAAAATTATAAGCGTCCGCACGAGTATCCATTCGGACACGCTTATTTTGACCAATATTGTATTTTTTTACAGAATTTTTTTTATGTAATTATTATTATGATCCATTTCGTTCAATATTTTGATTAGTAATTTCATGTTCTCGTTAATATTTATTATTTTAATCGATAATCCCGTGTTCCCGTTAATATTCATTATTTTGATCAATAACTTTTTGTTACCGTTAATATTTCAAATTTGTTCCCGTTAATATTAAAAAAAATTCATCAGTAACTTAATGTTTTTGTTAATATTCAAAATTTCGATCAGTAACTTTGTGTTCCCGTTAATATTCAATATTTTGTCAATAACTCCGTTTTCGCGTTAATATTCATTATTTTGATCAGTAACTTCGTGTTCCCGTTAATATTCAAAATTTGTTAATATTCAAAATTTTGATAAGTAACTTAATGTTTACGTTAATATTCAATACTTTGTTCAGTAACTTCATGTTCTCGTTAATATTCAATATTTTGATAAATACCTTCATGTTTTTGTTAATATTCATTATTTTGATCAGTAACTTCGTGTTTCCGTTTGTTCCAAATTTGTTTCAGTTAATATTAAAAAACTTGATGAGTAACTTAATACTTTCGTTAATATTCAAAATTTTGATCAGTAACTTTGTGCACCCGTTAATATTCAATATTTTAATAAGTAACTTCATTTTTCCGTTAATATTCATTATTTTGATTAGTAACTCCGTGTTCTTGTTAATATTCAATATTTTGATAAGTAATTTCATGTTCCTGTTAATATTCAATAATTTGATCAGTAACTTCATGTTTCCGTTAATGTTCAATATTTTGATCAGTAACTAAATATTTTCGTTAATATTCAATATTTTTATCAGTAATTTCATGTTACCGTTAATATTAAATACTCGTGTATTTGCACGGATACTGGTATGATACGCGCATTTGTTCCCAAAATATTATAAAATTAAAATGAAAGAAAAATGAAATTATTTAACCAAAATATTTAAACTAATAGTAAAATTGTTATTTAATATTCAATATTTTGATCAGTAACTTAATGTTTCAGTTATTATTCAATATTTTGATCGGTAATTTTATGTTTTCGTTAATATTTAATATTTTCATCAGTAATTTCATGTTCTTGTTAACATTAAATATTTTGATCAGTAACTTCATATTCCCGTTAATATTCTATATTTTGATCACTAACTCTATGTTCCCGTTAATATTCAATATTTTGATAAGTAACTTCTTAATAATATTCAATATTTTGATAAGTAACTTCTTGATAATATTCAATATTTTGATAAATAAATTAATGTTCTTGGATATATAGGTTTTTGATATATATATATATATATATATATATATATATATATATATATATATATATATATATATATATATATATATATATATATATATATATATATATATATATATATATGGGGACGACTCAAGTGAGAACATTTGGTTATTATGAGAAATGAGAACAATGAATCACGACCATTAAATTTTAATTTTTTGATTTTAATGGACTGGATTGGTTTCTCTTTCTATGTTGGTTTAAAATAAATATTAAGGATCATAGAAATAGAAATCAATCTAGTCCATTAAAATCAACAAATCAAAATTTAATGGTCGTGATTCATTGTTCTCATTTCTCATAATAACCAGCTGTTCTCACTTGAGTCGTCCCATATATATATATATATATATATATATATATATATATATATATATATATATATATATATATATATATATATATATATATATATATATGGTATTGTATTATATCAAATATTTGGTATTATATATAATTAATTTTAGTATTTTTCACAATTAAGACAACTTTTTTAATATTTATTATTATATTAAATAAATAATTAAATTATTTAATATTGTATTAAATATGTAAACTCTCCCTTATTATTAACATCCATAGTTTTTTTCAAATTTTTATTTAAAGAAAAATGATCAATAAATCTAGAAGATTTATTTTATTTATGGTTATATATATATATATATATATATATATATATATATATATATATATATATATATATATATATATATATATATAGAGGAGGGTTATATTGACTCCAAGAGTAAGTTATAATAACTTACTCCACATCTTGACCATTAATTCTTTTCAATCTAATGGTTAAAAAGAATAAGGAATAGTTTTCTCTTTTCACATTTAATGACTTATTATTTTTAACGATTATTTTATATATATATATATATATATATATATATATTCATTTTTGTATTATGAATTGAGTTTAGTAATTTTGTCGAGATCTATCTGGCAAAATACCTTCAACAAAATCCAAAAATGAGATTCGCCCCCTTTTCTAAATTTCATTAGGGGGCCCTTTACGAAACATGTGAACACTCTATTTATCAGGAAATTCTGCACCTATTTCATAATTATGACTGATTCCCTTGTTCGACAAAAGATCCTTTTATATACAATAATAGTATTGTAGCAGGTATAGTTTAGTGGTAAAAGTGTGATTTGTTCTATCTAGGGTTGACAATGAACCAAATTAACTCGAAAATAGTTCGAAACTCGATTCGAAAATTAAATTGTTGAGTTAGGTTCATGAACCAAATGAGTTGAGTATGAGTTAAAAACTGAATTCGTTAACTAAATGAGCTGAACATGAACTATGCATAGTTCGACTCGTTAGGTTCATGAGTCAATTCGATTATATATGAGATAGATTATATTGTCTTTAAGAGTAGGTTTAAAGATTTGCTCTGAATGTTAGTATCATATTTTATTTGAATCTAATGGTTTTATTGATAACTTATATTCTCAAGTTAACAAAATATTTCTACAAATAAAATTAACATTGTATAAATTCCAATCTTCTAACTTTTATTTTATTTCTATATTTTTATTTAAAAAATATTAATTTAAAATATAAAAAATATATATAAAAAAATAGTCTTTAAAAAATTACTTTTAAGTCTATGGAATAAGCGAGTTGAACCTAACAAGATAAACCTAACGAGTCAAACCGAGATGTTCGTGAACTTTTAACAAGTCGAGTTTGAGTTGGAAAAAAAGTTCGTGATAAACTCGAACTCGAACTCGGTCAATTCTTAACGACTCGAGTTTGAGTTGAAAAAGAAGTTCGTTATGAACTCGAACTCGAACTCAAATTCGTCCAATTGTTCACGAGTTGAACTGAGCTGGGGTGAGTTCGACTCGACTCGACTCATTTCCAGCCCTAGTTCTATCGATCTCTTAATAGTTAAGGGGTTGCTTGCGTGATTCATATCACGATCAAAAACTTTATTTCTTACTTAAAGGGATTTAATCCTTTATACCTCTTAACAAACAATTCGAGGAATAATATACATTATCGTAATTTGTATACATTTTAGAATCAATTCTAAAATTATGAAACATAAGTTTTTGCAATTGGATCAAGAATCCCAAATTTCAATATAAGTTAAAGGATCCAGGGAAAAAGATAGATAAAATTTGTTTCCAATCGTAACTAAATCTTCCAATTTTTTTATTATTTGTTTTGTATAGGAGAGATTGAAGCCAAATAGCTTTGAAACGATTTTTTTAGTTTACTAGAAACATCAACAAATCTTTTTAGCTCGACGGAAATTTTATTATTTTCCTAAAGATTCTATGAAATAGAAATAGAGAACGAAGTAACTAGAAAAAAGAGATTGTTCGAATACTCCTTTTCTATAGGGATCATCTAAAAAGCAACGTTAATTGTATTCATACCGAAAGGCTGACATAGATGTTATGGGTCATTTTTTAATGTATTCCATCTCTCTCTTAAAATATTCTGTAAAGGAGCTGAATGAAACAAAAGTTTCACGTTCGGTTTTGAATTAGAGATGTATTTTCATAAACGTCGACTATAACCCTTAGCCTTCCAAGCTAACGATGCGGGTTCGATTCCCGCTACCCGCTTATATTCTATTTCTCTATATATTCTCTCTTTTATTTAATAAATTTATTTCTTTAGTTTGAGTTATGAATAGAATAGTCAATAGTCAACAATTTGAATGATTCAGTCTTATTCTATTTATAATAATTATCATTTCTATATTCTGATAGATACATATTTTATAGATAGATAGAGATTTTATAGAATTCTTTTTTCTTTCACTTTTCACGAAATTGTCGTGAAAGTGAAAGAAAAAAAAATAAAAGCGTCCATTGTCTAATGGATAGGACAGAGGTCTTCTAAACCTTTGTTATAGGTTCAAATCCTATTGGACGCAAATTTCTTACATATTGAATTCTTTATTGCAATTGCATATATATTAATTGAATTCTTTATTGCAATTGCATATTTATTGCAATTGCATATATATTGATTGAATTCGTATATAATGCTTAATATTTCAAATAAAGTAGCCGTAATAGAAATAGATCTTATTAATTTTTTTTAATATTCTTACTAAACGCTTCTGAAATTTAAAAAATACTCTTACTAAATTAGTCATATTAGTAATATATGACTATCCTGAGTGAAAGACAATTTGATTCTCTTCTAGTAGCATCAACCTAGATAAGAAAACATAGAGCCTTTTCATACTACCAAAGTGTTTTTAATGTTACAAGTCACAGAAGCAAAAAACAGTGGTTTCACATTCCAATTAATTGTTATCATATCAATTGCTTTGATATAAAAAATCCCATAATACGCAAAAGTTAAAGGGGTAGGAATGAGTTAGCTAATGGCTTATGTACTATGTAGTTTTTTTTTTTGGAGGGGGGATAGGGATATCCATATTTGAAAGTAAAATGCAACCATTCATTTTAGACAGGTATATGAGAGTGAAAAAAAAGGATATTCAGCATCAAATTTTGCACGACGAGCAAGTTTCTTAACCCTTCGCTCCTCACCTTCTAAATCAACTCCCCTATGTGTTGTTGCTACTGCATCTTTCTGATAAATTTCATTGTTTTCTCTTGCTTTTAAATCTTTAGTGTCACCATAGACATTTTCATCATCCTCCTCAGTATTAGGTTTTTGCAGTTCATTTTTGTGTGCAGCTTTTGCCAAATTTCCAGACACAAAACGGCGGTTGCGAATCTCCCCTTTATCTTTCTCATCCCATTTCTGGCTTATAAGTTTGGCACACTTGGAACATACCTCAGCCATCGACCATACTGTCATCTGGTCCATCTCTCATATTTTGCTATAGTTGGAAAAGACACAAGAAAACATGGGTTTTTTTAATAAATAAACAAATAAGCAGATACTGTGAATTCGGTAAATCAAGTGATTTTTAAAATCTATCAAGTGCAGATTTACGATATTGATATTTAATCGACACAAACAGGGGGAAATAAACATTGAAAAAATTACAAAAGCAATAACATACAATTAGTGCAAGTTAGATAAGGACTACTAACCTTTTTCACTTCTTTTATAGGCTTAAAAAAGTCGACATCTTCATCATCGCTACTATCATTCTCTTCATTCATAGAAGTCAAATCTTTAGTAAACCCCAATTCAAATATTTAATTACGTATGCCACATCATTTGATTATCTTCTTGAGCTTGTTAAATATGTATATCTGAATGACAATACCTGAGTTAAATGTTAATTACGTATATCTGAATGACCAATGTAATCTCACAATCCTGATAATCTGTTGTGAAATTAGTAAACCCCAATTCAAAATCGTAGAAATAAACATCTTGGATGCATTATCATTTGAAAATTATAAAGAAATTAATGGTTACTTGTGATCAAACCAGACCTACTTATATGGTGTAAGAGTTGTGAAACAAGTAAAACCAAATTCAATTACAGTTGTGTTTACGGTGATTTCGGGTAAACAACCGCTAGTCTTCCAAACTATAATTTATACTTTAGTTACTCGCAGGATCGACTAGATTGATCCTAGGACATAGTCAAACAATTGTCTTTTGATATAATTTGATTCATATTTGTTGGTTCTTGCTTCGAAACTTGTTTGTGATGTGATCGTATGACTAATCATGTGAAATAAACTTGTTATACATGTAAATATAACTTCGACAGAAATGTAAAAGGCATGTAAATTGCAGAAATGTAAAATACAAGAATGTAAAGTGCTTAGAATGAAAATTAAACGAAAGATAAAGAAATTGGAAAGATACTTGAATAAAGAAAAATACAAATGTATTTAAAGTGGTGTTGGTGTCATACGTACATTTCTCAGCGAACTCTTTCTCTTAACACTTGATACTTGAGTAATTTTGTGAGTGATTTGTACAAAATGAACACCCTGGATCCTGATATTAAGACCCTTATTTATACTAATTTCGACCCTAACGGTCCTACACTAACGAAATGCCACGTTGCTCACATGCATACGCTTCGAATCCCTGGGGCGCCATCTGTCCTTGTTCGGTTACACAGACTATTTCGAAATTCAAATCCTCCCGCCTGAATTCTCTTTCGATACGTGGCAACGTGATTAAAAAACGAGAATGCTATGAAACACGCCAAGCTTCAGTACCCTTCGTATTTCGAGAAAACGCTTAAGTCCAAAAGACAACTTGTCTCGAATTAGCTTCGATTTCCATCATCTTTACTTCAACTTAAACAACATCCTTGAATCATGGCCATCAGGAGCCATTTTTATTCTCAGAAATGGTCATCAGAAACCATCCTTCTTCGAACTCTAATTCTTCAAAGAATACTTTCTTCAAACGAAATCTTCAGCTAACAAATTGCCCCCAATAAATGCCTGTTTCGAAAAACAAGAGAAATAGGTGTTTCTTGTCATGATGAGATTTTGTTTTACTCATTTTTTAGAGTTCCAAGACAACTGACTCGTCATACTCATTTATGACTCATCTTTCAAAATGTCTTGTCATTCTCAAAAACGTCTCTTCAAAAACCTGCATTCCCACGTTTTGTCATTACTTGTGATCATTGCTCCTATATACTAGGAGTAAGGTTAACAACTGTTCGACTGCCGTTGGATTAAATCACCGCTTGCCGCGTGTCTTTTGACCTTTATTCAAAAGATTTGAAAAGGTTTCTACTAAACCTTTAAATACTTAACCTTTTTCCTTCACATAACTTCATCTTTCATCTTTCTGCGACCATCATAAAAAAAACCCTTCTTTGGTTTAACCTAATTTCTTGAAGCAAACATATCCATGGCGTCCTCTTCAAATGCTCCCCAACCCGTTCAAAAGCTTCAACATCCACACAGATAGGGAACCAACAACACATTCCAGACCCAAACGCAGCAGAAACTCGTGCTATCTACGCTTTTCAGGTAATCATTCCTTTTGAACTTTCTGGGAAAACTCATGCCTTCATGGGTCCTTTACCTGGAGGAAATAACCCTTCTCTGGGTAAATTTTCCCCTGCCTATTATAATACTAGGCCCTTGCTTAGTAAGAACCAAATAGATGAAGATGGCAACCCACTCTTAGCCGAAACTGCCAATGTAGATGATGATTCGACTGAAACCACTATAGCTTTAGAGAAAATTAGGTTGAACTATGCAACCAACTTCCTAAAAGTATTTAGATCAATCCCTTTAGCAAAGGATCCTGACCTATATTATGCTTGGCTGACTAAGGTAGAAAGCAAAAAGGCTTCGTTTTGGAAGGAATTAGGGATATATGATCTAATTCAACTATCCAAAACAGGCTTAGAATATAACCAAACCATGTTAGTAGCATCAGTATATTTTTGGGATGCTTCTCACAATACGTTCCACCTTCCTTGTGGAATGATTACCCCCACTCTCTTTGATATAGCCGCTATCACAGGGCTTCGACCAACTGGGGAAGTTTTCGACCCTAACTTCATGGATACTGATACCATCTAGTTCAACGAAGTAAAAGTCACCTATACTGCTTTTATCCAGAGATACCATGTCCAAACGACCACTAAAGTCACAGATGAAGAACACATTGCATTTCTAGCACTCTGGCTTTCGAGATGTGTTTTTTGCTCTAGGTCCATCCAAGTGGAAAAAAGATATCTGTGTATGGCTAACTAGATAAATGATGGGAAAAAGTTAAACCTAAGCCAATTAATTCTAGGATTCCTTTATGAGAATCTTGGCGAAGCAATAGATCTCATCAAGAATTACAAGACATGATCTCTCATTTTCAATGGCCCCTTCTGGTTATTGCAGCTATGGCTCAATGCCACTTTCGAAGCACATCTCCCGTATAAAGGTATTGTGGATGAAGAAAAGACGGCAATCAAGAATCTGATAACATGATTTTATATCGTATATTTAGCTTGAAATCCATAGATATTTATAGCATTTTCCGTTTATTATGTTAATTAATTATGATATTACGCGTGTTTTTGCTTTGTTTCAGGTTTCACACTCTTACTATGCCGAATTGTGAAAAAGAGAAGAAATGGAGCCAAAACGACCCTTTTCTATGCCTAAAAGACGTAAATTGGGTGCTGAAGTAAAAAGGGAGTGCAATTAAAGGCCAAGGGTGCTAAAAGAGGCCCAAAGACTCAATGAAGCAATCCAGCCCACGAAGGAAAGCAGCCCAAGCCACACAAGTAAGCAGAGACGCACGTCTCTGCCACCTCAGCAAAAAGGGAGACGCACGTCTCCACCTCCCTAAATTCTCTCCACTTGAGACGCACGTCTCAAGTCTCCCTGAAGAATAGGAGACGCACGTCTCCACGTCCCAGTCTGCAGAAGTTCCTCTTTTCACGCAAAGCAACTGCAAAGCCCCTCCTATAAATAGGACCAGTCACTTCACTTCAATCTGTCCGATTTCCTGCCAACGAAGTGCTGCCAAAATTGTACCGTGAACTGCTTTTTCCTTATTCTGCTTTCATTTAACCGTTTATTTTCTCACAACGATTTCTACACTGGAAATTGTTGTGAACTTTTCGTAGATCTAGCCTTACGTTAGATTTATCGTTTTATTTCCTTGTTTTTATTTTCTGCCATTTAAATTCCGAAGAACGATCCAGCCAACCTGTGGTGGAAGTTCGAGTACTTCAAGATTCAATTCAATTCAGATTTATTTTAATTCAGGTTTATTATTTACCGCCTTTATTTATATTATTATTGCATGATATATTATATGCCAATTAATATGCCTATTAATATGAACCAAATTTATTTATGCATGTTTAACCATATTAATATGTCTGGCTAAATTACTAAAGGTGTCGGTATGTAAAGTAAGTTAACCGTAGGGATCCGAAATAAATTGGCTTAAATTATGTTTTATTAATTATCACTTATTTTTGGTTTATATGTCTAATTTAATTAGTAAGTCTTAAAACCAATAGAGCGAAAGTTTGAGGGCTTAAGACGGTCAAAGGTTAAAACCAATAGAGCGAAAGTTTGAGGTGTTTAACTGGATAGTAGACATAGGACATTAGTTTTAAGGATGGCGAAAGCGTATTAAAACTAATTGGAACTTATTTATTTTCAAAAATTGTTTTTACACTCGAGCGGGATGGCGAAAGCATACGTTAGGGTTATTAGCTTGCTCCGAGTCAACAGAGCGAAAGTTTGAGATTAGGAGATTTAAATAGATAACAACCTCGTAAAATAGGCATTTTATTAATTACATTGTTTCCAAAAAGCTCTTCTAAAATCTAATGGGATGGCGAAAGCGTACATTAGGATTAGGATAGTAGTCTGAATCAACAGAGCGAAAGTTTGAGACGAGGATTTTTAATCAATTGGAATTAGTAAAGATTTTTAATTTAATTATGCAAAAGCCAATGGACCTTCGGATTACCTTTAGTTAAACGAAATACATACTAATACCTGTCTTTTATCATTATTCTTTATTTTCTCACAACCACTTTCCCTTAGGAACAATCGAAATTTTAGTACTCCTAGCTTTACATAGTAACCTTAGATAACGGTAGATCGATTCATAGTCCCTGTGGATTCGATATCTTTTAAAACTACACGACACGACTGTGCACTTGCAGTTATCAGATTTATAGACACGTAAAGTCGCGATCAAGTTTTTGGCGCCGTTGCCGGGGACTATTTAAGTCGATATCGTAACTCACTGTTACACCGTAGAGACTAGGACAGTTCTTCCCTTTCTTTTTGAACGATTGTATGCCAAATACTCGTTCAGAAGGAGGAGACTTAATACAACGAATTAACGAGATCGAACGTTTCATTAACGTCAAACGTCGAGCTCGCAATCTTCCCGAAGTAGCAGAAATTCCGATTAATCAGGAATTGATTTTTACTGATCAAATCAATCAAATTACCCCGAAGTTAGAGATGGCTGCTATTCGTCCTCTTAGAGACTATGCCGCTCCTTCGCGCGCTGAACCGCATTCAAGTATCGCACCACCTGCGATTGAAGCGAACAATTTCGAACTAAAACCTTCACTGGTCCAAGCTGTTCAACAGAATCAATTCTCTGGAAGCCCTGTAGACGACCCCAATCTCCATTTATCCGTGTTCGTGCAATACGCCGACACTCTCAAAGCCAACAACGTTAGTTCCGAAGCTATTCGATTACGCCTTTTCCCTTTCTCCTTGAGAGATAGAGCGAGAGCGTGGCTTCAATCCCTGCCTTCCAATTCCATAACTACGTGGGACGAATTGAAGAGAGTATTCTTAGCGAGATATTTTCCGCCTAGCAAAACTGCTATGCTTAGAGGTCAAATCAACGGATTTACCCAGAAAGATAACGAATCACTCTTCGAAGCTTGGGAACGTTACAAGGACATGCTTAGAATATGCCCTCATCATGGACTCGAACCATGGCTGATCATCCATACTTTCTATGGTGGTCTCTTATATAACACTAAAATGACTATAGATGCCGCTGCTGGCGGAGCATTATGAAGGGTAGAAAAACACTTAGAAAGGGGGGGTTTGAATAAGTGTAGCTTTAAAAACTTGACAGATAAAAATAAATTGCACAGTTATTTTTATCCTGGTTCGTTGTTAACTAAACTACTCCAGTCCACCCCCGCAGAGATGATTTACCTCAACTGAGGATTTAATCCACTAATCGCACGGATTACAATGGTTCTCCACTTAGTCAGCAACTAAGTCTTCCAGAGTCTTCTGATCACACACTGATCACTCCAGGAACAACTGCTTAGATACCCTCTAAGACTTTTCTAGAGTCTACTGATCCACACGATCACTCTAGTTACAACCTGCTTAGATAACCTCTAAGACTTCCTAGAGTATTCTGATCCACACGATCACTCTAGTTCCTTACAACTTAATGTAATCAATTCTAAGAGTATTACAAATGCTTCTTAAAAGCGATAATCACAACTGTGATATTTCTCTTAACGTTTAAGCTTAATCTCACTAATATATTACAACAGCAATGTAGTGAGCTTTGATGAAGATGAAGATTCTGAGCTTTGATTTGAACAGAGTTTAAGCAAGTTGATTTGAGTTGTTTTGGTGCAGAATCGTTAACCTTGCTTCACTTCAGAACTTCATATTTATAGGCGTTTGGAGAAGATGACCGTTGAGTGCATTTAATGCTTTGCGTGTTCCGTACAGCATCGCATTTAATGTTATACGCTTTTGTCAACTACCTCGAGCCTTGTTCACGCTGTGTCTACTGACGTAGCCTTTAATAGCTTTTAACGTTCCTTTTGTCAGTCAGCGTAGCTTGCCACTTGTACTTCCTTCTGATCTGATGTTTGTGAATACAACGTTTGAATATCATCAGAGTCAAACAGCTTGGTGCATAGCATCTTCTGATCTTCTGACCTTGAAGTGCTTCTGAGCGTGATACCATCAGTACTTCAGTGCTTCTGTTCTCTTGTTCTTCTGATGCTTCCATAGACCCATGTTCTGATTCTGCTTCGACCATCTTCTGATGTCTTGCCAGACCATGTTCTGATGTTGCATGCTGAACCCTTTGAGACAAAGCTTCTGAGCGCTGAATTATGCGTATTTATATATATTTCCTGAAAAGGAAATTGCATTGGATTAGAGTACCATATTATCTTAAGCAAAATTCATATTATTGTTATCATCAAAACTAAGATAATTGATCAGAACAAATCTTGTTCTAACAATCTCCCCCTTTTTGATGATGACAAAAAAACATATATAAATGATATGAATTTGCGATCAGAAAGAGTAGACGGCAAAAGACAAATTACACAGCTATAGCATAAGCATATGAATATGTCTCCCCCTGAGATTAACAATCTCCCCCTGAGATAAATAATCTCCCCCTGAAATAAATACTCGAAGAACTTTAATAAAAGACTTCCCTGATTATTTCGGTAGAGACGATCATATAAGCTTCTGTCTTTAGAGAATCCCTAGCTTCTGACTTCTGCTTCCATTGGACAGCTTCAGAACTAGAATTTCCTTAGATCCCTAGAACACTCACAGCTTCTGATTCCTGCTTCCATCTAGGACAGCTTCAGAACTTGAATTTCTTTGATCTTCTGAACATTCACAGCTTCTGATTTCTGCTTCCATCTAGGACAGCTTCAGAACTTGAATTTCTTTGATCTTCTGAACATTCACAGCTTCTGATTTCTGCTTCCATTTAGGACAGCTTCAGAACTTGAGTTTTCTGGATCTTTAGAACATTCACAGCTTCTGATTTCTGCTTCCCTCGGATAGCTTCAGAGCTTGAATTTCTACCAACATCACTTCATGCTAGATTTGTATCAGAACATTGTTGAATGTACCAGAGCATCATCTGAGCATCTCTACATCCTGAAATGTTACAGAACAAAAACTAAACGACAAAAGTCAGCATGAACGAGTCAGAACATAAAATGTATATTCGAACACATGATATGTATCAGAGCCATATAGGCTAAAATAATGTATCAGAGCAAATAGAATTTTGTCAGATCAAATAGACAAATATGGATCAAATTCTATTATCAGTGCTTCTGATCTCTGAAGCTTGACAGCACTAAGCTTGCTTCAGTTTCCATGGTTTTGCTTCTTGTGTTTGCTTTGAAGATTCTCTTCACTTCTTTATACCTGCAAAACACTTAAACCATATAGAACTTGCAGTTCTTGTTAGTAAATGTGTGGGAGCTTTACCCAGCAACTGATAGATTAATCAAATCATTTATCATTTATCTTCTCCCCCTTTTTGTCATAACATCAAAAAGAATATTTCAAAAGATTCAGATGAATAAAGCGACAAATAAAATCACTGGAATGTAAATCAAGGAAAGTTTTCATTGATAATCAAAAAAGATTACAAGAGAGGAATGCAGGAAAACAGATGCAACAAGGAAAGAGAAACTACAAAGACCAAAGGACTAAGATCCTAGCCTACGCAAAATCCGCGCCAGAACATCATGAATCCCGTCAGAGCTTGTAGCTTGCCTTGCCATGAAGGAGCGAAACTCAGCATTGGCTGCTTCTTGCGCGTCCAAACGAGAAGCCAGCATAGCTTGATTCTGATGAAGAGTTTCCAAGGTCTCCATCAGAGCTGAGGTTTCACCAGAAGAGGAGGCACCTGAATTTCTGCCAAAAGGGACAGCAATCTCAGCAGGGTGATCTTCTGGGAGATCTTCAGCTTGTGCATCTTCCATTTCCTCATCTGAGTCTGACTCAGAAGTAGCCTTAGCATATTCTGGTTCAGGCAGCTCAGAAGTTCCATCTTCCAACGCTTGAAGAATAGCTGCTAGGTTTGTTGGACGAGTAGGACCAGCAACTTCAGCAGGATAAACCACTACTGGAAAGACCATGTGAGGTGCTTTTTCAGAAGGGTTCATTCTGAACCAGTTGAACAGCCACTGAAAATCTCCAGTCAGCACAGGAAACCATGGTCTCCACACCACGATGTCTCTGCAGAGATTTTCTTCTTCCAACTCATCTGCTGGTATCTTCCTTTCAAGAGCACTTCTGTTCCTGATGAAATGGTGATGGCTGCTCTCACCAACTTCCAACCGGAGACCACGAACACCAGGAGCTTCAGACATAATCCTTTTCTGAGTGTCTGTAGCCTTATCCAGAAAATCCTGACGAAAGGTATTCCAAAGGTTGTTTGTAGCATACTCATCCAGATGGTTAAGGTGAGCAGCACCTAGAATCTCCAACCAGCCATTTACATCAGAATGTAAAAGCTCCAGATATGATTGAGTGGTAGGAGTTGGAGGGTTGACGGTGAACCTGGAGTCGGGAAGAACAATACTATAGGGATTAGGTGTTCTGGTGGGAAAAGGGTGTGAGAGAGATGAAGAAATATCTGATGGAAGGGTTGAAGGAGAGGAGATGTCAGATGGTGAAGAAGGTGGTTCCGAGAGGATGAATGAGGAGGAAGAGGTGGTGGAGGTCTTTGAAGAGGGAGGTGATTGAGGGGTACCGTCAAGGGGTTGATACACTTTGAGAGGGTCATAGGTGATCCTTACTCTTTTTGGTTTGGTCTCTGGTTCAGCAGTTGCCTTTCTCTTTTGTTTCCGATCATTATCTTGATTCCCAGAGCTTGACAATGGATTTGCAGATATTTGAAACTGCTAGGGTTTATGATATGAATGCAAAGAGAGAGAACGAAAAAGAAACTGTATGCAAAGTGAGAGAAATATAAGAGGGAAAAGAAACGTTTGAAGAATATAAAAAGAAAACTGAAAGGGAGTTAATGATGAAAAGCATTTAATGTTACGTGACATGAGGAGAGATAATAAAGACAAAAGACGTGATTTGCACAGTTACCTAAGTAGACGTCCCCTCAACTGCACGCACGCTTGTCCAGGAATAGTGAACACGTGTTTACCATCTGGATAGCCAGTTACAGCTGTTTTGCTTTTAAAGAGATTCTGAATTAACTTAGACAGTGAAACGTTAGTAGTAACTAAATCACAATTTCTAATTGATTTTAATCAGAACTTCTTAAAAAAGATTTCATTTCAGAAGATACCCATATATAAGAACTTCTCATCTTCTAATTCTGGGCTTGTTTCTGAAGACTCATTTTGTTCCGATTATATTGAATCCATCAGGTCTAGGAACAGGATCCCAAACATCATTCCTTGTAAACTGATTCAGTTCTTCTTGCATAGCAATTATCCAGTCTGGATCTTCTAGAGCATGATCAACAGAAGTTGGCTCGATCAAAGATACAAGACCTAATTGACAGTCTGCATTGTTCTTAAGGAATGCTCTTGTTCTGATTGGATCATCCTTCTTTCCAAGAATGACATCTTCTGAATGACCAGAGATGAGTCTGGATGATCTCCTGACAGATGGTTCTTCAGAAATGCTTAGATTCTCCAGAGAAGCTGATACTTGATCTTCCGATTCTTTGCTTCTGAGAGGTTCTGCTTCTGATGCGTTGCTTCTTGGCTCAACAACTTCTGATATATCAATATCACAATCTGCAAAATTATCAAACTGCTTTGGTTTTTCAGAACCAAGCTTATCATCAAACCTGATATTGATTGATTCTTCTACAGTCAATGTTTCAGTATTGTATACCCTGTAGCCTTTTGAGCGTTCAGAATATCCAAGAAGGAAACACTTTTGTGCTTTGGAATCAAACTTACCAAGATGATCTTTAGTGTTCAGAATAAAGCATACACATCCAAAAGGATGGAAATATGAAATGTTGGGCTTTCTATTCTTCCACAATTCATAAGGAGTCTTATTTAGAATAGGTCTGATAGAGATTCTATTCTGAATATAGCATGCAGTGTTTATTGCTTCTGCCCAGAAATGCTTAGCCATATTGGTTTCATTGATCATGGTTCTGGCCATTTCTTGCAGAGTCCTATTCTTTCGTTCTACAACCCCATTTTGCTGTGGAGTTCTAGGACAAGAGAAATCATGGGCAATACCATTTTCTTTGAAGAATTCTTCAAAGGATCTGTTCTCAAATTCACCACCATGATCACTTCTGACCTTTATGATTTTACACTCTTTTTCAGATTGAATCTGAATGCAGAAATCAAAGAACACTGAATGAGTCTCATCCTTGTGTTTCAAGAATTTTACCCATGTCCAGCGGCTATAATCATCTACGATGACTAATCCATATTTCTTCCCTCTGACAGATGCTGTTTTGACTGGGCCAAACAGATCAATGTGCAAGAGTTCTAATGGCCTTGAGGTAGAAAAAACATTCTTGGACTTGAATGCAGGTTTGGAGAACTTGCCCTTCTGACATGCTTCACAAAGAGCATCTGATTTGAATTTCAGATTAGGGAGTCCTCTGACAAGATTCAGTTTGTTAATCGGAGAAATCTTTCTCAAACTAGCATGACCTAATCTTCTGTGCCAGACCAACTGCTCTTCAGAAACAGACATAAGACAAGTCACCTTCTGACTCATAAGATCTTGCAGATCTGTCTTATAAATGTTGTTCTTCCTCTTGCCTGTAAATAGGATTGAGCCATCCTTCTGATTTACAGCCTTGCAAGACTCTTGATTAAAGATTATATCATAACCATTGTCACTCAATTGACTGATAGATAAGAGGTTATGTGTTAATCCTTCTACAAGAAGTACATTAGAAATGGAAGGAGAGTTACCAGACTTTATAGTTCCAGAGCCAATTATCTTGCCCTTCTGATCTCCTCAAACTTGACTTCTCCTCCAGACTTAAGCACCAGGTCTTGGAACATAGACCTTCTTCCTGTCATGTGTCGTGAGCATCCAGAGTCCAGGTACCATGACATGTTGTGCTTTGTCCTTTTTGCAGTCAAGGATATCTGCAATAGGAATAATCTTATCCTTAGGTACCCACATCTTTTTGGGTCCTTTCTTGTTAGATTTTCTCAAGTTCTGGTTGAACTTGGGTTTAACATTGTAAGCAATAGGAGGAACAGCATGATAATTCTTAATGTGAGTTCCATGATATTTCCTAGGTTGTGTCACATGCTTTTTGGTGTGTGTTATGTGAAAGCTTTGAGCATGTGAAGTGTGCCTAATATCATGGGAGTGGCCATACTTGAACTGATCATACAATGGCTTGTATGTGAATTTCATTTCATCAACAGGTTCAAGTTTGTATGGGGTTTCACCCTCAAAACCAATGCCAACTCTTTTGTTTCCAGACACAGCATATATCATAGAAGCTAGCTGACTTCTGCCAATGCTTCTAGATAAGAACTTCCTGAAACTTCAATCATATTCTTTCAGAATATGGTTTAGACTAGGAGTGGATTTTTCTGAATCAGAAGGAGATCCAACATTATTGGATGATTTTAAAAGTTTTTCTTTTAATTCAGAATTCTCCAACTCAAGCTTCTTTGTTTCAAATTCAAATAGCTTTTTCAGCTTTTTGTATTTGAGACTGATTTGAGACTTGAGTTCCAGAAGTTCAGTTAGACCGGAAACTAACTCATCTCTAGTAAGTTCAGAAAATACCTCTTCAGAATCTGATTCTGATGTAGATTCTGATTCGTCATCTTCTGTCGCCATCAGCGCACAGTTAGCCTTCTCATCTTCAGAGTCTGAATCATTTTCTGACTCATCCCAGGTTGCCATAAGACTTTTCTTCTTATGAAACTTCTTCTTGGGATTTTCCTTCTGAAGATTTGGACATTCATTCTTGAAGTGTCCAGGCTCATTGCATTCATAGCACATGACCTTCTTCTTGTCAAATCTTCTTTCATCAGAAGATTCTCCACGTTTAAATTTCCTTGAACTTCTGAAGCCTCTGAACTTCCTTTGCTTGGTCTTCCAGAGTTGATTTAGCCTTCTGGAGATCAAGGACAGTTCATCTTCTTCTTCAGATTCTGATTCTTCAGGATCTTCTTCTCTAGCCTGAAAAGCGTTAGTGCATTTCTTGATATTTGATTTTAATGCAATAGACTTACCTTTCTTTTGAGGCTCATTTGCGTCCAGCTCTATTTCATGACTTCTCAAGGCACTGATACGCTCTTCCAGAGAAACTTCATTCAGATTCTTTGCAATCTTGAATGCAGTCACCATAGGACCCCATCTTCTGGGTAAGCTTCTGATGATCTTCTTTACATGATCAGCCTTGGTGTATCCCTTGTCAAGAACTCTCAGTCCAGCAGTAAGAGTTTGAAATCTTGAAAACATCTTTTCAATGTCTTCATCATCCTCCATCTTGAAGGCTTCATACTTCTGGATTAAAGCTAGAGCTTTAGTCTCCTTGACTTGAGCATTTCCTTCATGAGTCATTTTCAAGGACTCATATATGTCATAGGCCGTTTCCCTGTTAGATATCTTCTCATACTCAGCATGAGAGATAGCATTCAGCAAAACAGTTCTGCATTTATGATGATTCCTGAAGAGCTTCTTCTGATCATCATTCATTTCTTGCCTTGTCAGCTTTACGCCTCTGGCATTTACTGGATGTTTGTAACCATCCATCAGAAGATCCCATAGATCACCATCTAGACCAAGAAAGTAACTTTCCAGTTTATCTTTCCAGTATTCAAAGTTTTCACCATCAAATACCGGCGGTCTAGTATAACCATTGTTACCGTTGTATTGCTCAGCAGAGCCAGATGTAGATGCAGGTGTAGACTTTTCACTTTCATCAACCATCTTTTACTGAAGCGTTTTTCTCTTCCTGAATCTTTTCTAAACACGGTTAAGTGCTTGCACCTTAGAACCGGCGCTCTGATGCCAATTGAAGGGTAGAAAAACACTTAGAAAGGGGGGGTTTGAATAAGTGTAGCTTTAAAAACTTGACAGATAAAAATAAATTGCACAGTTATTTTTATCCTGGTTCGTTGTTAACTAAACTACTCCAGTCCACCCCCGCAGAGATGATTTACCTCAACTGAGGATTTAATCCACTAATCGCACGGATTATAATGGTTCTCCACTTAGTCAGCAACTAAGTCTTCCAGAGTCTTCTGATCACACACTGATCACTCCAGGAACAACTGCTTAGATACCCTCTAAGACTTTTCTAGAGTCTACTGATCCACACGATCACTCTAGTTACAACCTGCTTAGATAACCTCTAAGACTTCCTAGAGTATTCTGATCCACACGATCACTCTAGTTCCTTACAACTTAATGTAATCAATTCTAAGAGTATTACAAATGCTTCTTAAAAGCGATAATCACAACTGTGATATTTCTCTTAACGTTTAAGCTTAATCTCACTAATATATTACAACAGCAATGTAGTGAGCTTTGATGAAGATGAAGATTCTGAGCTTTGATTTGAACAGAGTTTAAGCAAGTTGATTTGAGTTGTTTTGGTGCAGAATCGTTAACCTTGCTTCACTTCAGAACTTCATATTTATAGGCGTTTGGAGAAGATGACCGTTGAGTGCATTTAATGCTTTGCGTGTTCCGTACAGCATCGCATTTAATGTTATACGCTTTTGTCAACTACCTCGAGCCTTGTTCACGCTGTGTCTACTGACGTAGCCTTTAATAGCTTTTAACGTTCCTTTTGTCAGTCAGCGTAGCTTGCCACTTGTACTTCCTTCTGATCTGATGTTTGTGAATACAACGTTTGAATATCATCAGAGTCAAACAGCTTGGTGCATAGCATCTTCTGATCTTCTGACCTTGAAGTGCTTCTGAGCGTGATACCATCAGTACTTCAGTGCTTCTGTTCTCTTGTTCTTCTGATGCTTCCATAGACCCATGTTCTGATTCTGCTTCGACCATCTTCTGATGTCTTGCCAGACCATGTTCTGATGTTGCATGCTGAACCCTTTGAGACAAAGCTTCTGAGCGCTGAATTATGCGTACTCTTTATATATATTTCCTGAAAAGGAAATTGCATTGGATTAGAGTACCATATTATCTTAAGCAAAATTCATATTATTGTTATCATCAAAACTAAGATAATTGATCAGAACAAATCTTGTTCTAACACATTAATGGACAAACCCCATGATGAAGCATACAAACTCATAGAGAACATGGCACAAAACCATTACCAATGGGGTGGAGAACGAGCCGCTCTAGAGAAAGCCCAAACCAAAGGAGGAATATACGAAATAAGTGGTATAGACCGCGTTAACGCTAAAGTAGACGCTTTAACTCAAAAGATCGAGAATTTAACCATCACTCCTTCAGCCACCGCTGCCGCTGTAGCACCTAACTGCGAGATTTGTGGATTGACTGGGCATGTAGTTGCTGAATGCCAACTCTTGACTGGAGTCCCATCTGATCAAGTAAATTACGCTCAAGGAAACCCTTATTCTAACACGTACAACCCTGGATGGAAAAACCACCCGAACTTTTCTTATAAGAACAACAATGCGTTGTACGCACCTGGACAAGCACCTGCTGTACCACCTGGCTACCAAAAAGCGCCTGTAGCTGCTCAAAACACCCCTAGGAAGTCGAACCTAGAAATCATGATGGAGAACTTCATAGCTTCCCAACAACAAACCAATAAAGACTTCCTGAATCAAAACATCCACAATAGCGAGCAACTAAAACAACTATCGAACAAAGTAGATGCTTTAGCTACGCATAACAAAATGTTAGAAACTCAAATCTCACAAGTGGCTCAACAACAAGCACCTACTGCTGCCCCTGCTGGCACGTTTCCTGCTCAACCTCAACCAAATCCTAAAGGACATGCGAACGCGATAACACTACGAAGTGGAACGAATTACGATGGACCCATAGATCCTAGAACCCAAAACGTACCCATGTCACAACAAGAGCCAAAGGAAACCCAAAAGAAAACAACTGACGAACAAACTGCTAAGACTGATGAGAACAATAACGAAGTGGAACCCGAAAAAGAGAAACCTTATGTTCCACCACCACCTTATAAGCCACCAATTCCTTACCCTCGGAGATTAGCTAAATCAAAAACCGAAGCGCAATTTAAAAGATTTGTAGAACTTCTGAAGCAATTAAACATAACCATACCGTTCACAGAAGCCATAACTGAGATGCCTTCATACGCTAAGTTCTTAAAAGAAATCTTATCAAACAAAAAGAAACTCGAGGATAACGAAACTATAACGCTTACCGCTGAATGTAGCGCTATCATCCAAAACAACATGCCTCCAAAACTGAAAGACCCTGGTAGTTTCTCTATACCCTGCGTAATTGGAAAAACCATCATAGAGAAAGCCTTGTGCGATTTAGGAGCTAGTGTTAGTTTGATGCCTCTTTCGACCTGTAAGAAACTCAACCTAGGTGAGCTTAAAGCAACAAGAATGTCTCTTCAACTAGCAGACCGTTCAGTTAAGTACCCTGTAGGAATGTTAGAGAATATCCCTGTCCGTGTAGGTCAATTCTACATCCCAACTGACTTCATCATTATGGATATCCAAGAAGATTCTAACATCCCGATCATATTAGGAAGACCATTTTTAGCAACCGCTGGTGCAATTATAGATGTAAAGCGAGGAAAGCTTACTTTCGAAGTAGGAGAAGAGAAAATAGAATTTATACTTTCCCAATTCCTAAAAGCACCTTCTATAATTGACACATGCTGTTCTGCTGACATAATCGACGAGTGTGTCAAGGAAATAAAATCCGAACCAAATAAGGAAACCGAGATCCTAAGAATTCCTATGCCGCCAATTCTTGAAGATGACAACTGGCGTGAGGAATATCAAGATAACCACCTGAGTGAATGCTTAGCTTTAACTCCTGATCCTATACCTGGACCTAAGAAACCTGCTATAGAGCTGAAGACACTTCCTACCGATCTTAGATATGAGTTTCTAGACGAAGAACTAAACCGACCAGTTATAGTGAACGCCAACTTAGGACGAAGCGAGACTGAAAAATTACTTAATGTCCTAAGAAAATACCCTACCGCTTTAGGATACAACATATCAGATCTGAAAGGTATAAGCCCTTCTCTGTGTATGCACCGCATTATGCTCGAAGACGATAGTAAAACCTCTAGGGAACATCAAAGGCGAATAAATCCTATTATGAGCGATGTGGTTAAAAAGGAAATCCAAAAACTGCTAGAAGCCGGAATAATATATCCTATATCCGATAGTAAATGGGTTAGTCCTGTTCACGTCGTACCAAAGAAAGGAGGAGTCACTGTAATCACTAATGCAAAAGGAGAATCTGTAGCACAACGTACCCAAACTGGATGGAGAATGTGCATTGACTATAGGAAGTTAAACAAAGCTACCCGAAAAGACCATTTCCCTTTACCTTTCATAGATCAAATGCTTGAACGCCTAGCTAAACACTCACATTTTTGTTATCTGGATGGATACTCCGGATTTTTCCAAATTCCTATCCACCCTGACGACCAAGAGAAGACCACATTCACCTGCCCTTATGGTACATTCGCTTATAGACGAATGCCTTTTGGACTCTGCAATGCACCCGCGACCTTCCAAAGATGCATGATGGCAATATTTGCCGACTTCCTAGATGGAATAATGGAGGTCTTTATGGACGACTTCTCTGTCTGTGGAGGAAGTTTTGAAACATGTTTAGAAAACCTTGAAATGGTGCTTAAACGATGCGTAAGCGTAAACCTAGTCCTTAATTGGGAAAAATGCCATTTCATGGTTCGACAAGGAATTGTACTTGGACACATCGTATCCGATAGAGGAATCGAAGTTGATAAAGCAAAAATCGAAATTATCGAAAACCTTCAACCTCCCAAAACCGTTAGAGAAATAAGAAGTTTTCTGGGACACGCTGGTTTTTACCGACGCTTCATTAAGGATTTCTCTAAAATAACCAAACCCTTAACTGAATTACTCATGAAAGACGCCGAATTTATTTTCACCGATAAATGCACTGAAGCATTTCAAACACTTAAACAAGCATTAATCTCTGCGCCAATTATGCAACCTCCCGACTGGAATGAGCCTTTCGAAATAATGTGTGACGCAAGTGATTATGCTGTAGGAGCTGTTCTAGGACAAAGAAAGGATAAGAAACTACATGTCATATATTATGCAAGTAGAACCCTAGACGAAGCTCAGATGAATTATGCCACGACAGAAAAAGAATTATTAGCTGTCGTATTCGCATTAGACAAATTCCGTTCTTACCTGGTAGGAGCCAAAATAATCATATACACCGACCACGCTGCCATTAGGTACCTCCTAACCAAAAAGGACGCCAAACCAAGACTTTTGAGATGGATCTTGTTACGGCAAGAATTCGACCTGGAAATTAAAGATAAGAAAGGCACTGAAAATGTCGTAGCAGATCACCTCTCTCGATTGGAAAATCTGAAACCCGAACAAGTACCAATTGACGATGATTTCCCTTATGAAAGACTCATCGCCCAATTAGAAGCAAATGAATTCGAACCGTACCGTCCAAACTCTGAAACCGAGAAATTAGCTGAAATAGCTTTAGCCCGATCTGACGCACCTTGGTATGCAGATTTCGTAAACTACCTAGCTGCTGGTGTGCTTCCTCCTGATCTAAGTTACCAACAGAAGAAGAAATTCTTCCATGACCTAAAACATTACTATTGGGACGACCCACTCTTGTTCAAAAGAGGCCCCAATGGAATCTTTAGACGTTGTGTACCCGAAGAAGAAATAAGAAGCATAATAACACATTGCCATTCTGCACCGTGTGGAGGACACCATAGCACATCTAGAACCTGCGCCAAAATCCTTCAATCTGGACTATTCTGGCCCAACCTGTGGAAAGACGTCTATTTTGCTGTACTAAGCTGTGATAGATGCCAACGAACTGGAAACATTTCAAGACGCGATGAAATGCCTCAAAAAGGCATTCTGGAAGTAGAAATATTTGACGTCTGGGGAATAGACTTCATGGGACCGTTTCCATCGTCGTTTGGAAATCAATATATACTCGTAGCTGTCGATTACGTTTCAAAATGGATAGAAGCTATTGATTCTCCTACAAACGATACACGAGTAGTTATCAAACTTTTCAAAAACATCATCTTTCCTAGGTTCGGTGTGCCAAGATTGGTGATTAGCGATGGTGGTTCTCATTTCATTTCAAGAATACTTGAGAAACTCCTTCGAAAATATGGAGTAAATCATCGAATAGCCACACCATACCATCCACAAACAAGCGGTCAAGTAGAAGTATCTAACCGCGAAATAAAACAAATATTGGAGAAAACTGTTGCTATATCTAGGAAAGATTGGTCAACCAAGCTAAATGAAGCTTTATGGGCTTATAGGACAGCTTTCAAAACTCCAATAGGAACTACCCCATTCAAACTCGTTTATGAAAAATCATGCCACCTACCGGTAGAGTTAGAACATAAAGCCTACTGGGCTATTAAGAACTTAAACCTAAACTACACTGCCGCTGGTGAGAAACGACTTCTAGACATAAACGAATTAGAAGAACTTAGACAAGACGCTTACGAAAACGCCAAAATCTATAAAGAGCGAACGAAAAAATGGCACGACAAGCGTATATCTAGGAAAATTTTTAGCATAGGCGATAAAGTGCTTTTATTTAATTCTAGACTAAAATTATTTCCTGGTAAGTTACGATCTAGATGGTCTGGCCCTTTCGAAATAACTAACATATTTCCGAGTGGAGCGATAGAAATCAAAGGAGAAACCGTCAAACCTTTTGTCGTAAATGGGCAACGTCTTAAGTATTACCATCATCTCGAATACGATGAAAACATCGAAGTTTTTAAACTTGACGAACTGCCCGCTCTTTCGAAAAAATAGTTTTCTATTTTAAAATCGTCGAGCTTACGACATTAAACAAAGCGCTTGGTGGGAGACAACCCACATTTATTTATTCTTTTTATTTTTATTTTATTTTATTTTTAAAATTTTAATTTTTAATTTTCATTTAACTATTCTATTTTTAATTATTCTAGATTTTAATTTTCTTATTATTTTTCATACATCTTATAATAACTATTATAATTATAGCCGCTTTCTTCATTCGAGAAAATACTTCCTTTTTTATAATTATAATTATTATTATAACTTGTTTTATTTAATTTTATTTTTAAAATTAACACTAGCCTAGTTCTAACTTAATCTCAATATTTTCAACTTCTAGGTTTTTCATTTAACTACTAACTACGATGCAAGAAGTTGACAATATGGAAGTTGTGTTCCGTGGTAGAGGACAAGAAGCAAGATTTAACAAGCTGGCTGAAAGACACATGGAGTTGACTTGCTATCCTCACCAACCAACTATGGTGAAGCTTGGTATCGAAGAAAGCATCCTACACCTGCTTAACCAAATCGGTTGGACTGGTTCTCACTTGTTCCGCAAGTTTAGCACTTATCGGAAGCTCACCCTGGAATTCTTGAGCTCCCTGACCTATCTTCCAAACTGTGGACAAGGGCTGAAAAAAGGAGTTATTCTCTTTAGACTCTTTGGTATGGAGTTTAATTTCTGCATCCGAGACTTTGCTGAAATGTTAGAACTACCTCATGGACCTGATGCATACGCCCAAGTAGCTGAAGAAAATCTTCCATACTGGGAGTTGGAAAAATACTGGGGCAAGATCACTGGAAACGACAACCCTGAAGAGAATGAATTTCAATCTGAGAACATCCACAATCCTGCTTTCCGCTACTTTCACAAGATCCTCGCTCACTATATTTTTGGCAAGCCTGATAATGTCACTGAAGTTACTAGAGAAGAGCTGTTCATCATGTTTTGTACATCTCAGAATCGTCCGGTCAATGCCATCGCATTCATGCTAACAAACTTCGAACGCATCACGCAAGACGAAGTTTCACCCATTAGGATCGGCGGATTCGTCACTATGATTGCTAATGCCATAGGAGTGAGAGTGCCTTTGCTTAGATTGACACCTTTTGGTACCCATACCTCTATGGACATCAATTTCTGCTTTAATCGAGGTATCATCGGTAATCTTGGACCTGATCGTTTTGAATTGCTCATTGATAACAAAGTTTGGTATCAGTTCACCTTACCGAATCCTAGGACGAGTGTGCACAACCCTACCAACTGGCTTTACTATGGTCAGATTCCTGAGAGAGAGCCATCACCTGAAACTCCTCAAGCTTATGAACATTTTGATGAGGAAATGCCTGCATCTGAATCTGAACCTGAAACACCTCCTGGTTATTATGAACCTCTTCCTGTTGATGAACCCATTCCTGATTACGAACCTCTTCCTATTGATGAACCTATATCTGAGTATGAGCCTGAAACTCGTTCTGAAAATTCTGTTGATGACTACACTGTTGATATGACTGATGTCGAGGTCGAGCAACAACAACCCGCTACATCTACCGCATCGGTGAATCAAAGAATGCCTAATCTGAATACGCACGAGCAAGCCATCACTGCGCTACAACAAGATGTACAACATGTGCGCAACGAGCTACACACTTTGCAAATGCATTTCTTCGATTTTATCGACACCGTAAATGCTCAGTTCGACGAAGTTTTCAAACACATTCAGTCTAATCAGAACAACAATAGACGTGGCTAGATGTTACCGTATTAGACTATTAGATTTTATTTCTAGTTTTAGTAATTTCTATTCCTAGTTTAGATTTACATTTTTCTGCACTTTTGCTTTCTGCTTCTGTTAACACTCAGTACTGGTTTAATATTAAATGCAAAATTCTTTTGATTACTGCTACTGTGTTATGTTACACTGCTATTGACTGCTATATATATACTTCCCTATAATTTTTTGCTGTTAATAGTATTAAAATCCGACACTGTTATGAACTGATGGACAATATTAATGGTATCTGTCAGCACTGTCTGGTCACTTGCATGCGTGACCCACCTGCCTATAACAGGAGACGCACGTCTCCATCTGTGTGGGGCCAGCTAACACGAACCAAAGGAACAGGAGACGCACGTCTCCATGCTCTGCCCCAGCAGACTGGCTGCCTGAGACGCACGTCTCCCAAGGCCAGCAGTCTGTTTGACCACGCAGACCACTCTCTTTCCCTCT
This sequence comes from Vicia villosa, assembly GCF_029867415.1. Classification (NCBI taxonomy): domain Eukaryota; kingdom Viridiplantae; phylum Streptophyta; class Magnoliopsida; order Fabales; family Fabaceae; genus Vicia; species Vicia villosa. The sequence goes on along the minus strand of NC_081181.1, from coordinate 102,149,790 downwards.
TGAATTTTGAATTTGAATTTCAAAATTCATCTTTCAATCTTCTTCATTCTTCCCCTATTTATTCCATTTAAACTCCATTAACCTCATTCATCCTCCATCATTCACCTCTTAAACTCCATTCATTTCCCACTTTTCTATTCTAATCAAACTTCAAACACCACCATTAATCCATTTTAATTCTCCATTAACCACCCCATTTTCAAACCTCACTATAAAACCACACCACCACCACTCTTCTTCTTCACAACTTTCATACCATTCTCTATTTCTCCTACACTTCATCTCTATTTTTCATTTCCACACTCACCATGCCTCCACGTTCATTAATCCGTAGTGAGCGTCCCGAGAGACCACCTCCCGACCTTTCAAACATTATCTTCCGAGATGATGACAATGATGCTCAATGAACTAAATATGTCGCCTTCTACGAACGTTCGGTTGTTCCCACAAAATTTGTGAACACCGAGTGTCTAGAAACTTTGGGTCTCATTGATGGTGTCACCCGTTTGCTCACTAAATCTAGCCTCCACCATCTTTGTACCGAACCCGTACCTACTTATGAGCCGCTCGTCTTAGAATTTTTGAGTTCCTTCAACTACGACACTCCCCCTAATCAACCACTCTCAACCGGTAGCATCCAATTTCGGATGTTCAACCGTGAATATGCTCTAGATCAAGATGTCGTAGCTTCATATTTGCATTTTAATCATGCACCAATTGCTCACCGCTCAATCTTTCAAGAACTCAATGGTCGATCCTGGGAGGATCTCGCTTTTGAATTTTGGTTCCATCTCACTGGAGAAAATCCTACCGGTTGGAGAGCTCTCCATGCTTCTCACATTCAAAACCCCGCTATACGTTATTTTCAACGTGTTTTGGGGCATATTATTTTTGCGAGATCTAACAACCACAAGGTAAACCAAAATGAATTATTTTTCCTTTACTGTGCGCTTAACAATATCCGTTTCAATGCCGCACCGTTTATGTTCCAACACATCCAAGGCTTAGTCAACGCCCCCGCTACAAACCCATTCTTGCTTGGCGGCATTATTACTACCTTGGCCTGTGCTTTAGGTCTTGGTGACGAGCTCCTCTCACTCTCACATCTCATGAAACCTGCTCAGTCACTCGATCTCACCTACTGCCGTGACTCCCACTTGGTTTCCCCCCGCCATGATGGCCGATACACTTTGGTCGTCAACAAAGTTCCTATTCCTTATGTCATCCTTCCATGTCCTGAAAGAATCAACATCCGTTATGTTCAACGTTGGAGGCTTATTGAAGACAACCCTCAAGATGACCAACAAGAACATCCTAATGAACCTATGGATGCAAATGAAGAAGAACTCAACCAAGGGCAAGCTGATGTCAACCAACCTCCTCCGAACAACCCTCCGCCTATCACTCTTGAAGCCATGTATGTTGCTATTCAACGCCAAGATCAACTCGTTCAAGCTATGCAGACAAACCAAACTGAAACAATTAGGCTCATCCGAGAGATGCAACAGGAGCACCGTGACTATGCTATTAGGAACGAAAGTCAATACGCTGAAATTGCTACATATTTGCATGATCTTGACATTCGTGTGAATGACTCTCCTGATAGACGTCGCCGTGTTCGTACAAGAGGCGCGAGCAGTTCTCGCAACCGCAACAATGAGGAGTAATTCTTATGCACTGAGGACATTGCATCATTTAAGTCTGGGGGAGTCATATTATTTCTATTTCCTTTAGTTTTATTTTTCCCTTCAGTTATTTCCCTTCCTTGTAATGTTTTTCAAATTCAATAAAGAATATTTATGGAATTTAAGTCTTATATGTATAATTCCGTAGTTATTTCAATTTCTTCCATTTTCTTGAGCCATAACAAAAATTTTGCTCCTAAACGATAAACGCAAACCCCACACGTTCGAGAAATACAAAGCTACTCAAACACTCAACGCACTAAAACTGAATATAGTCAATATCCTTATTGTCCCAACACTCTAAAACCCCGAGTATGCGTAACCGATTTGAGTACCCGTTATACCAAAACCACCGACTTTAAGTTTTGAAATAACCCTTAGTAGTTTATTCTAGCAGTCGGCACCGTCTTAGATACAAACTACGCAGAGAGTCGATGAATATAAGTGTATGATCCTCATAATAATAATTATGTGCTCAACCATAAGAAGAAATGTGCCTACTAAGTAAGGTGATCCTCACAAGATCATTTAACCTAACGGTCGCAAATCTCAAATACAAAGAATTTAAAAACTCACTGTCGATTGGTTCAGAAGTCATCTGGTACTGAACTTGGTAGGAAGGACTATTGTCCGATTCCCCACAATCTACAAGTGAATGCTAAGGAGTATACCACATATTGTGCCAGAACTCCATGAGAAGGATCATAGTCACTAACCGACTACTCTGCTATGTGCGTGTCAAGATAATGGGCTTAATGTGATTGCGCGCGAATGAAAAGGGTGAAACATGATGACAAGTCAAAAAGGTCGAGCTATAATGGCATGATTCGGATTGGTATGCATACTGGGAGTTGTTTAGTGTTGTTACTATAAGTTTATTGCTAGATTCATTATCATTATTTCCGAATAAGAACACTATGTAGCTGAGTATGACTGAACGACGTGGTGGAAGTGTGTTTCATTTATCTTTATCTTATTTTGCTTGAGGACAAGCAAAGGTTCAAGTCTGGGGGAATTTGATAACATGATTTTATATCGTATATTTAGCTTGAAATCCATAGATATTTATAGCATTTTCCGTTTATTATGTTAATTTATTATGATATTACGCGTGTTTTTGCTTTGTTTCAGGTTTTACACTCTTACTATGCCGAATTGTGAAAAAGAGAAGAAATGGAGCCAAAACGACCCTTTTCTATGCCTAAAAGACGTAAATTGGGTGCTGAAGTAAAAAGGGAGTGCAATTAAAGGCCAAGGGTGCTAAAAGAGGCCCAAAGACTCAATGAAGCAATCCAGCCCACGAAGGAAAGCAGCCCAAGCCACACAAGTAAGCAGAGACGCACGTCTCTGCCACCTCAGCAAAAAGGGAGACGCACGTCTCCACCTCCCTAAATTCTCTCCACTTGAGACGCACGTCTCAAGTCTCCCTGAAGAATAGGAGACGCACGTCTCCACGTCCCAGTCTGCAGAAGTTCCTCTTTTCACGCAAAGCAACTGCAAAGCCCCTCCTATAAATAGGACCAGTCACTTCACTTCAATCTGTCCGATTTCCTGCCAACGAAGTGCTGCCGAAATTGTACCGCGAACTGCTTTTTCCTTATTCTGCTTTCATTTAACCGTTTATTTTCTCACAACGATTTCTACACTGGAAATTGTTGTGAACTTTTCGTAGATCTAGCCTTACGTTAGATTTATCGTTTTATTTCCTGGTTTTTATTTTCTGCCATTTAAATTCCGAAGAACGATCCAGCCAACCTGTGGTGGAAGTTCGAGTACTTCAAGATTCAATTCAATTTAGATTTATTTTAATTCAGGTTTATTATTTACCGCCTTTATTTATATTATTATTGCATGATATATTATATGCCAATTAATATGCCTATTAATATGAACCAAATTTATTTATGCATGTTTAACCATATTAATATGTCTGGCTAAATTACTAAAGGTGTCGGTATGTAAAGTAAGTTAACCGTAGGGATCCGAAATAAATTGGCTTAAATTATGTTTTATTAATTATCACTTATTTTTGGTTTATATGTCTAATTTAATTAGTAAGTCTTAAAACCAATAGAGCGAAAGTTTGAGGGCTTAAGACGGTCAAAGGTTAAAACCAATAGAGCGAAAGTTTGAGGTGTTTAACTGGATAGTAGACATAGGACATTAGTTTTAAGGATGGCGAAAGCGTATTAAAACTAATTGGAACTTATTTATTTTCAAAAATTGTTTTTACACTCGAGCGGGATGGCGAAAGCATACGTTAGGGTTATTAGCTTGCTCCGAGTCAACAGAGCGAAAGTTTGAGATTAGGAGATTTAAATAGATAACAACCTCGTAAAATAGGCATTTTATTAATTACATTGTTTCCAAAAAGCTCTTCTAAAATCTAATGGGATGGCGAAAGCGTACATTAGGATTAGGATAGTAGTCTGAATCAACAGAGCGAAAGTTTGAGACGAGGATTTTTAATCAATTGGAATTAGTAAAGATTTTTAATTTAATTATGCAAAAGCCAATGGACCTTCGGATTACCTTTAGTTAAACGAAATACATACTGATACCTGTCTTTTATCATTATTCTTTATTTTCTCACAACCACTTTCCCTTAGGAACAATCGAAATTTTAGTACTCCTAGCTTTACATAGTAACCTTAGATAACGGTAGATCGATTCATAGTCCCTGTGGATTCGATATCTTTTAAAACTACACGACACGACTGTGCACTTGCAGTTATCAGATTTATAGACACGTAAAGTCGCGATCAGAATCAAACAGTCGAAGGGACTAGGCTAGCTCACCTAACCCCCAAAGAAGAATCAGGAAAGCTTCACGAGACTTTCCAAGCGTACATGATGATGTTCGTTAAACGTTACCAGTTCAGTCCTTCTATGGCCCCATTTGTAAAGAGGAAAGTAGGTCCCGAATGGTTTACCCGAGAATTCCCAGCAACTACTCCAGACCAACAAACTGAATCTATGGTTATCTGGGAGGCTTTTCTAACGCCTAAACTGTTTTATCATCGGTTACGATCCCCCAAGAGTCATTGTTGTCTCCTTTGCTATCAACTGAATCTTGTTTCAAGGCAATTTGGATTGGTTCAACTTAAACCAAAATGCATATATGTGTTGCACCCCAAAATTTGCCCTCCTAATTCTATTTCTAATTGGCTTATGGCTTTGACATCATGTGCATCTTAGGTCATCAATAAAACCATGCATTTCATTGTACACATAATTAAAGGATCAAGAACCAAGGGTTTATTTCTCTATGATTGCATTCATCAAGAACCAGGTTACTTCACTATTCATTTATTAATCGAGGGATCTTTCTTATGGAACTTGGATATAATTATTCGGTTCACTGTTTGAGTACAATATTCATTTGGATAAAAATGTTAATTTATGACAAGTCTCTTGAGATTGAGTTTCTTATGTTGCTTGCTTAAGGAACGATTTATTTTGGGCCATAGTTTGGAAAAAGAATTATTCAGTTTTTATTTGAATGTGAAGAGAAAAGCCCACATTATATTTCAAGCTCAAAATATTCATGAAGATTATACAAGCAACATTACACAGAATCCGAGGACCAAATGCCTATTCTCAAGTACCTAATTATGCATTTATTTGAAGGTCCATCTATGAATCACAAGTCAACATATTCAAGGAGTATTCAATTATAAAGTGAAATTACATGAAAAAGGGAAAGTACAGGAAATTATTATTACAAATTTGTAACCATTGGTCTTTTGACTTTCTATTCACTACATCCTAAACCTATTTCTCTTCATTTCTTCAATCCTCCAAGCTAATCCACTTCATCTTCATCATGACCTAACTAGTTAAAAAGGGCAGCCATTTACTCTTGTTCAACATGACTACAAACCAAAATCAACCCTGCCATAACCTACTGAAGCAGCAGCCTTGCAATTATAAGAAACCGGTCCCTGCAATAAACCAATATCACAAATCAATTTACACACGATTCATACCAAATGTCCATACTGCATTCAATAAAAAAAACTCAGCATCCATCCAATATTTTCCAATCCTCTAGCCCTGTATAGAACCCAAACAGAGTCTCATACAAATTCAGGGGTTTTCCAGACAGCAACTCTTACTCAAACCTCTCTGGTAACATCATTTCAAATGGAACAAATTCAATTGAGGATGCATCTTCGGTCAATGTTAACGCTTCAACGAGTCCGTCAAGCCACTGCTCAGAAATAAAGCATGATTGTTTAGTTAATGGAAACACACTGAACCGTGCTATGTTGGAGAATGGTATTGCAAACTCTAGTCAATATAAGGAAGCAGACAGAGAAATGAATTTAGAAACAAAGTCAAGTTCGCTATAAATTCCTAAGCTAACTGCCATTACTCCTAAAACAGTTATTATCACTCTTCCTTTTCAACAGCTATACTGCACTCTCTTGCAAGCAACAGAAGAAAACACTAACATTTTGTCACTAGTTTCAAATTATTTTCAACATCTAACTCTACTTCAAGTCTAACTCTTCACTAACAATCCCTAACTGTTTCAATTAACTTTGTAAGTATTTTAAACTAACATTTAACCAACTTCTAACTGTCCCATTTTTAATTAACTAACAACAACAATCTAACCAATCTTAACAAACTTCCAACTAACCACCAAACAATTTCATAACTACCTTTAACTAACCTACAACAGTGGCTAACAGTCAATAACTAACTTCTAATATCAATAACAGAAACAGTTACACATCCTAACAACCTCTAACTGATTATTTAACTAACAGTTAACAGAATTTTCAGAGGAACGAACCTTTAGCTTCTATATATAATCCTCAATCCCTTCTTCATTGATCTCCTCCACCATTTTTGCTCTCTTCACTTTCATTCTCCCTTCACCACTCTTTTTGCATTCTCCACAACTCACTTTCATCTTCTTCACTTTCTCAGCAGAACACCATCATCTTCAATTCTTCACTCTTCACACAATCTTCTCCACTTCCTCAATCCCTTCTGATCTTCATCACTTCAAACCTCCTCTGAGTCTCCACCTCTTCCACCATTCTGCCTTCGCTCTGCCTCTTTTCTCCCATTCTCTATCAGCTTCAATCACCTTCACTCATCTTCAACAACGTTCTTCAAGCAACATCATCATCTTCGCATCAGCTTCAACTGCAACAATATCAATACAACAACGAATCACAGAACAACAATCAACAGAAGCTCAAAGTAAAAGAAGAAGAGTTGAACAAGAAAGAAAGAGAGAATCTCAGAGTTTACCTGAAGAACTTCACCGAGCTCTCGTGTTACTTCGCCCATAGCTCCGAGCGGACACTCATCTCTGAACAATCACCATCTTCACTATCTATGCGCTCCAAACTTCAACATCATCAATCGCCTTCGCGATTAGTCTTCACTGCAACATCAACAACCTGCAAACGATGGCATTACAATGGGATCAACGGAGAAGAGAGACCAGGGAAAGTGAAATCGGAGGCGAAAGTAGAGAGAGATCGAGACAAGGTAGTTATCGGTCGAAGCTGGTGTTTGCGGTGGCCGGATTTGGATCGGAGAATTTCGCCATCAGTCACGAAGAAGAAGCTGCGGATTTGATTCCAAAGGTCACATTTTCTGAACCCTATTCCCCTCTTTCAATTTTCTTTTTTATTGATTAATCTTTATTCCTCTTTTAATTTCTTTTCTAATAATTAAACAAAACCTGAATAAAAAATCCGAACAAGATAAATCATATGGATCATCAATTAACCATTGGGCCATTCCTAGATTCACCCCCATATGGCCCATTTTTGGTATGCTAAGACTCTGCACAAAAATCTGTAATCAAATCTTTTGGGCCCAACGAATCGCTCTTTACACCCCCAGGGCCCATAGTTTCTTTTTGTGTGAATTCTGAACAACAATAAAACTTCTTTGGGCCAGACTCAATAGGCCCAGCGCCTATGCTATGTGCACCACCGCATCTTCAATATTAACACCCCCTGTTTTCTTTATTCTTCATTAATAATTTTAGGTTTACTTAGTCTTTTTTTACCAATTTCTTTTAGGTGATAATCACTAATTTTCTACCATCATTTTAGACCTTTAGCATAATTTTTGACATATAAAAATAATCACTAAAAAATATTAGTTTAGGCTTGTATTTTAATTCTTTTGCTTGATTAGAATTCTTGTTCTTTGTCATATAAAAATCATAAAAATAAATAGTATCTTTTAACTCATGTTAGTGCTACATTTTGAATCATTTGTTTTCATGTTTTGTGCTATACTTTCAAGTCATTCTTTTAGTCATTTTTGCACTAATATTGTATCATTGTTTACTTGTAATTTTGATCTTTGCTTGTGCTCATAATCTCATTCCCTTTAGATTTAGGATCTATAATATCTTCATAATATTAGGCTTAGTCTTTCCCTTAAAATCCTAACAATTAGGTATAATCATAACATTAGGCTAGTTGATCATTTTAGGCTAGTTTTTCTTCCCCTTTTCTTTTCAACATTAAAATATTAACAAATAGAGATGCGAATCACATTAAGAAAGTGATAGAGAAGTGAGTGGGATTCATTCCCTAATCTGTTTCTCAATCACTTAGTGGCATAGAAATGAGTGGGATCCATTCTCTAATCTGTTTCTCTGTCACTACTTAATGGGAGAGAAATGAGTGGGATTCATTCCCTAATCTGTTTCTCGAACATTAACTAATGGGATAGAAATGAGTGGGATTCATTCCCTAATCTGTTTCTTGAACATTACATAATAGGATAGAAGTGAGTGGGATTCATTCCCTAATCTGCTTCTCGATCATTATACATTTTTATGTGATTCGAATCGCAAAGTAAATTCCCTTAAAAAACACTCAACCAAAAACACTTAAAACACTTAACAAAGGCTCAGACCTAAATCAAAGTAATGAAGTGGTGCGAAGCCTTGTATTGGGTTTTGTTCATCATGGAATTACATCTAAAAGACACAAACCAAGTTTCTCTCTTCTTTCTCTTGCCTCCGAGGCATTCTTTCTCTTGCCTTCAGGGCATTCTTTCTCCTAATCGGACACGTTATTTCCGCTCCATTCCCAGCTTAAGACTCCAGAGGTCGAGCAGCGGAGTGCGAATGTAACTTCGTCCACTAAAAACACAAAAACAAACAAAAACTAAGGAGCCGAACTACGGCGCTCTGATTCCTGAAAAGGATACGTAGGCATTAGGTCGCGGGGCCTAAGCGAGCACAACTATTTATAAACCTTTTTTCCCCCGTGTTTCTTTTCTTTCATTTGCATGCATTCCCTTAGTAATTAAGCTTTAGATTTATACACCCTTAGAATAGAACAAACATAAGTGGATCCTGTGGAGTACCACAGACGTGAGGGGTGCTAATACCTTCCCCTCGCGTAACTGACTTCTTACCCGATCTTTGGTCGCAAGACCTTTTCTTATCCTTTCCTTATTCCAGGTTTTCTGATATTCCTTTCCCTCTTTGGGATAAATATATTAGTGGCGACTCTGTTCATCATTTCGCGAGCGTGCGACAGCTGGCGACTCTGCTGGGGATTCTAGCTTAGTCGATCCTAGCTTTTGTTTGTTTTCCTTTCTTTGGGTGTTTATTTATTGCTTTATTGCTTTACTGTTTTATTTCTTTATTGCTTTATTTCTTTATGCCTTGCATTTTATTTTCATATACTATGATTATTATTATGCTGTTCTGTTGGGGTGGGATGTTACTGATTTGAGGTAAAAGGCCTAATACCCAGGCCAGAGTGTTACTTAGGCTACCTAGGATAGAGTGGATAGTCATGACGCCAACAGAATGTCAGGTTCTGTTGATTGCGATCATGAGACCCACGACCAGTTGAGGTTCAAATGGGATACCATTGTTGGCATGTATTTGCAACAATGATGGTGTCTCAGGAGAACTGTTAACGCTGGAGACCTTTTGACCTACCTTGTACTAGATCATACCTGTGAGAGGGGTTGGGAAATTTTGTTTTGCAGGAAAACATACCTCCATCCCACCCTATGCCCATTCATACTATCTATCATAATCAACGTCGAACCTCTGAATCTGGAAGGTTCGACCTTATTTGACTTATGCAAAGGTTATCTATCCTGAATCAACGTCGAACCTCTGAATCTGGAGGATTCGACCATCTTTGACTTATACAGAAGTTCTACATCAGTTATCTATCAGAATCAATCAACGTCGAACCTCTGAATCTGGAGGGTTCGACCATCTTTGACTTATGCACCGCCTAGTTATCAAGAATGCAACGTCGAACCTCTGAATCTAGAGGATTCGACCATATCTTATGGACCATGAGAAGTTATTATCACAAGAGGCCTTGATCCTTGATCCTGATTCCTACTGCATTTGCATCATCATTAACATTTTTGCATTCATGCATATGCATCCATGGTTACCAAGACTCCTACATTCTTCCTCTCCATCAGATCAGACAAGACAATTCCTCGACACTGATATTTGACATGAGACAACAGACAAAGAATCATGGGTAATTACAAACAAAATCAAGCTACTATCAGAAAACCCCATGCCTCATAAAGGGGCACCTTCCACCATTGAAGCCTAAAGACTTTGTGTTTGTCAGAGAACATTTCATTTGCATCAAAATAAGGCCAATCCTTGCTATTGTTTAGATTACTTCAAAGTATTTTCAATTGTATTACTTTTGTTGTTATCAAGTACTTCTCATTGTAAGAAACTATTTCTGTTTGAATAAATAAAAATAATGCAATATACATGTTTGTCTCAAATCATTTCATCTTTGTCATTATGTTCATTGATACTTCACTCATTTGTCTTAAGAAACTAAAAAAGGAGAATGATAAAAAATCAAAAACACATGAGCTACTAACTGTATGCTTTTGGAACAAAGATCCTGCTGACGATGTACAGGCATTGCTTCAATTCTTAAACACTGGAGATATAAGGGAGTGAAACCTTCGTCAAACCCTTTGAGCCTAAGGAGTAGGAGTTTCTTTTCAAAAAATACAAAACCCTCAATCTTAACCAGGGGCAGGGTAGTCTTCAGTTAGTGCGACCGAGTGCTCAACTTTCAAGTATTCCATCAGAGGATCAATCATATCTCATATCTCACAATAAAGAAGAAGAGCACAATCCCCAATGGATGTCTCTCATTCACTAAAAAGAAGGCAGTCACAACCTTTTCATCAAGTCAATCATAAAAGTCATACAACTTGTTCCCGAACGAGACAAAAAAAAAAGAATGAAAAGAAAGTTATGAATCATGATAAAAAAAAGAAGGAAACAATAGCCCGCTAAGTCAAAAAGAAGAGAAAAGCTTTGAAGCAAATGACTTAGGCAAAAATTAGGGCATATCCCGCTGGACAACGAAAACCAAATTCAAAAGAAACTTTTTGTCCAGGCAATAATTAGGGAAAGCAAAAGGCAAAGCAAAAGAAAAATCCTCCAAGTGACAAGTTGTTGTGACCATCAACAAAAGCACGAAAAGGTGGCTGCCACGTTCATCAAAGCCACAAAAGATCCTCATCCATCACAATTCTTCCTGAAAGGCGAATACTCGTGTCAAACTAACTGAACGTAGGACTGGAGAACATCACGAAGAGGGGTGGGTTAAGTAGAATTTGAGCCTTTATCCTTTGTTTCTCAAACCGTGAACCCGGCCACGTTACAACCCTCAAAAGTCCTAATTGAAGCAGGGTTCGTTCCGAAAGCATACAAACTGTGAAATCATGTCAAACTGACTCCTAATGTTGCTGTGTCATTTGTGTTAGTATTAGTACAACATTTTGACAAATAAAACTTTTCTTTGAGATTAACACGTGCATTGCATTCTCATTATCCTTTTCAAAACATAATTGTCTCCAACTTGAAAGTAAGTACTTGATACCAAGGAAAGTTCAATATTGAAATTCCATCGACTAATCTTACAAAGGCAAAGGTTGGTCATCTGCAAAGCAAATACCTGAAGCATCCATATGGTGGGAAGAATTCCTTTCAATCTGGGGCATTCATTCATTCCTTGATCGACACTGGGGCAGACCATTTCAAATCTCCATGATTCAAGCATTATCGAAGTTCTATCTCAAAAGATCATACAAGCTGGGGTAAGATAGAAACAAGTCATTTCTTCATCTTCAATCAAGTGTCAGATATCGAGACAAGTGTCGAGGATTCAAGCCAAACACCTCCACCGATTCTATCCTTCAAGAAACGAACTTTCCACAAAGGCATTCTCCATCCGTCCTTCATATCTTGGAAACAATCATTACACTCATAATCATACAATCATCATGCATATCATTACATTAGCATATCTCCCTTAATGATCTAATCATCAATAAAGCAGGGGCATCCACCCTCACCTTGAATCGCAAACAGAGTTTCAGAACTCCACCTAATCTATTCCACATCAAAGCAGAAACCCTAATCAATCAGTACACTACATATAGAATCCATAGCATTGCATCTCCAGAAGTGCACAAATAAATCAAACATTGCATATGAAGCACAAGCCAAGTTACTCATCAGATGAGGTCCCTATAAAACATCAATTGATATTCCACTGGATCACTCAGAGTTACCATTGTGGTGTCATCTCCCAAAGTCAATCATGTTCATCTTTCTTCAACCCAGAGTTGATGTTTTTGTGTTAAACCTAGAGTTGAATTTCCTTTCATATTTTAACCCCGAGTTAATTATCTCTTCTCACTCAACCCAGAGTTGACGGTTATCCCTTTTTCAACCCAGAGTTGATGTTTTGGTGTTCAACCCAGAGTTAATTTTCCTTTCATCTTTTAACCCCGAGTTAATTATATTTTCCCACTCAACCCAGAGTTGACGGTCATCCTTTATTCAATCCAGAATTGACTTCTCCTCTTTCCCACTCAACCCAGAGTTGACGGTTACCTTTTGTCCTTTCCCACTCAACCCAAAGTTGACGGTTATCTTTTCTTATTTCCCCACTCAACCCAGAGTTGACGGTTATCTTTTATCCTTTTCCCACTCAAACCAGAGTTGATGGTTATCTTTTGTGTCTTCCCACTCAACCCAGAGTTGACGGTTATCTTTTATTCAACCCAGAGTTGATCCTTGTCTTTCTTTCCCACTCAACCCAGAATTGACGGTTATCTTTTATCCTTTTCCCACTCAACCCAGAGTTGACGGTGATCTTTTATTCAACCCAGAGTTGATCCTTGTCTTTCTTTCCCACTCAACCTAGAGTTGACAGTTATCTTTTATTCAACCCAGAGTTGATCCTTGTCTTTCTTTCCCACTCAACCCAGAGTTGACGGTTATCTTTTATCTTTTCCCACTCAACCCAGAGTTGACGGTTGTCTTTTCTCTTTTCCCACTCAACCCAGAGTTGACGGTTATATTTTTCTACTCAACTCAACCCAGAGTTGACGGTTATTCCTTGTTAATTTCCTTTCCCACTCAACCCAGAGTTGACAGTTACCTTCTTCCGTTCCCACTCAACCTAGAGTTGACGGTTATCATTTACCTTTTTCCACTCAACCCAGAGTTGACGGTTATCTTTTATCCTTTCCCACTCAACCCAGAGTTGACGGTTACCTTTTCTATTTCCCTCTCAACCCAGAGTTGACGGTCATCCCTTGTCTCTTCCCACTCAACCCAGAGTTGACGGTTATTTCTAATTGATCATCTTTCCTCTTCCAACCCATAGTTGAATTACCTTCTCTCAACCCAGAGTTGATGTCTACCCATTGTCTTCAACCCAGAGTTGATTTTATCTTCTTCAACCCAGAGTTGATACCCATATCTTGTCCCATTAATACCGAGTTCCATTTCCGTTCTCAATCCAGAATTGATGTTTACCTCTTATTCAACCCCGAGTTGACTTCCCTTTATTCTTCAACCCTGAGTTGACCCACTTTTCTTCTTCAACCCAAAGTTGAGTTCTATTTCATTTCTAACCCAAAGTTAATTGGTTCAATCCAGAATTGATACTTTCTTCCTCAGTGGAATTGACACCATCTTTTCCCCAGTGGATCCTATCTCTCATCAGGCAAATTTTCAGGTTCTCTTGATATTCAATCTTCTTCTACCTCGAAGGATCAAAAGGCTAGCGCCAATCTCAGCTTCAGGTTTAAGATGATAAAATAGGGGCAGCTGTTGCACCCCAAAACTTGCCCTCCTAATTCTATTTCTAATTGGCTTATGGCTTTGACATCATGTGCATCTTAGGTCATCAATAAAACCATGCATTTCATTGTACACATAATTAAAGGATCAAGAACCAAGGGTTTATTTCTCTATGATTGCATTCATCAAGAACCAGGTTTACTTCACTATTCATTTATTAATCGAGGGATCTTTCTTATGGAACTTGGATATAATTATTCGGTTCACTGTTTGAGTACAATATTCATTTGGATAAAAATGTTAATTTATGACAAGTCTCTTGAGATTGAGTTTCTTATGTTGCTTGCTTAAGGAACGATTTATTTTGGGCCATAGTTTGGAAAAAGAATTATTCAAATTTTATTTGAATGTGAAGAGAAAAGCCCACATTATATTTCAAGCTCAAAATATTCATGAAGATTATACAAGCAACATTACACAGAATCCGAGGACCAAATGCCTATTCTCAAGTACCTAATTATGCATTTATTTGAAGGTCCATCTATGAATCACAAGTCAACATATTCAAGGAGTATTCAACTATAAAGTGAAATTACATGAAAAAGGGAAAGTACAGGAAATTATTATTACAAATTTGTAACCATTGGTCTTTTGACTTTCTATTCACTACATCCTAAACCTATTTCTCTTCATTTCTTCAATCCTCCAAGCTAATCCACTTCATCTTCATCATGACCTAACTAGTTAAAAAGGGCAGCCATTTACTCTTGTTCAACTTGACTACAAACCAAAATCAACCCTGCCATAACCTACTGAAGCAGGAGCCTTGCAATTATAAGAAACCGGTCCCTGCAATAAACCAATATCACAAATCAATTTACACACGATTCATACCAAATGTCCATACTGCATTCAATAAAAAAAACTCAGCATCCATCCAATATTTTCCAATCCTCTAGCCCTGTATAGAACCCAAACAGAGTCTTATACAAATTCAGGGGGTTTTCCAGACAGCAACTCTTACTCAAACCTCTCTGGTAACATCATTTCAAATGGAACAAATTCAATTGAGGATGCATCTTCGGTCAATGTTAACGCTTCAACGAGTCCGTCAAGCCACTGCTCAGAAACAAAGCATGATTGTTTAGTTAATGGAAACACACTGAACCGTGCTATGTTGGAGAATGGTATTGCAAACTCTAGTCAATATAAGGAAGCAGACAGAGAAATGAATTTAGAAACAAAGTCAAGTTCGCTATAAATTCCTAAGCTAACTGCCATTACTCCTAAAACAGTTATTATCACTCTTCCTTTTCAACAACTATACTGCACTCTCTTGCAAGCAACAGAAGAAAACACTAACATTTTGTCACTAGTTTCAAATTATTTTCAACATCTAACTCTACTTCAAGTCTAACTCTTCACTAACAATCCCTAACTGTTTCAATTAACTTTGTAACTAATTTAAACTAACATTTAACCAACTTCTAACTGTCCCATTTTTAATTAACTAACAACAACAATCTAACCAATCTTAACAAACTTCCAACTAACCACCAAACAATTTCATAACTACCTTTAACTAACCTACAACAGTGGCTAACAATCAATAACTAACTTCTAATATCAATAACAGAAACAGTTACACATCCTAACAACCTCTAACTGATTATTTAACTAACAGTTAACAGAATTTTCAGAGGAACGAACCTTTAGCTTCTATATATAATCCTCAATCCCTTCTTCATTGATCTCCTCCACCATTTTTGCTCTCTTCACTTTCATTCTCCCTTCACCACTCTGTTTGCATTCTCCACAACTCACTTTCATCTTCTTCACTTTCTCAGCAGAACACCATCATCTTCAATTCTTCACTCTTCACACAATCTTCTCCACTTCCTCAATCCTTTCTGATCTTCATCACTTCAAACCTCCTCTGAGTCTCCACCTCTTCCACCATTCTGCCTTTGCTCTGCCTCTTTTCTCCCATTCTCTATCAGCTTCAATCACCTTCACTCATCTTCAACAACGTTCTTCAAGCAACATCATCATCTTCGCATCAGCTTCAACTGCAACAATATCAATACAACAACGAATCACAGAACAACAATCAACAGAAGCTCAAAGTAAAAGAAGAAGAGTTGAACAAGAAAGAAAGAGAGAATCTCAGAGTTTACCTGAAGAACTTCACCGAGCTCTCGTGTTACTTCGCCCATAGCTCCGAGCGGACACTCATCTCTGAACAATCACCATCTTCACTACCTATGCGCTCCAAACTTCAACATCATCAATCGCCTTCGCGATTAGTCTTCACTGCATCATCAACAACCTGCAAACGATGGCATTACAATGGGATCAACGGAGAAGAGAGACCAGGGAAAGTGAAATCGGAGGCGAAAGTAGAGAGAGATCGAGACAAGGTAGTTATCGGTCGAAGCTGGTGTTTGCGGTGGCCGGATTTGGATCGGAGAATTTCGCCATCAGTCACGAAGAAGAAGCTGCGGATTTGATTCCAAAGGTCACATTTTCTGAACCCTATTCCCCTCTTTCAATTTTCTTTTTTATTGATTAATCTTTATTCCTCTTTTAATTTCTTTTCTAATAATTAAACAAAACCTGAATAAAAAATCCGAACAAGATAAATCATATGGATCATCAATTAACCATTGGGCCATTCCTAGATTCACCCCCATATGGCCCATTTTTGGTATGCTAAGACTCTGCACAAAAATCTGTAATCAAATCTTTTGGGCCCAACGAATCGCTCTTTACACCCCCAGGGCCCATAGTTTCTTTTTGTGTGAATTCAGAACAACAATAAAACTTCTTTGGGCCAGACTCAATAGGCCCAGCGCCTATGCTATGTGCACCACCCCATCTTCAATATTAACACCCCCTGTTTTCTTTATTCTTCATTAATAATTTTAGGTTTACTTAGTCTTTTTTTACCAATTTCTTTTAGGTGATAATCACTAATTTTCTACCATCATTTTAGACCTTTAGCATAATTTTTGACATATAAAAATAATCACTAAAAAAATATTAGTTTAGGCTTGTATTTTAATTCCTTTGCTTGATTAGAATTCTTGTTCTTTGTCATATAAAAATCATAAAAATAAATAGTATCTTTTAACTCATGTTAGTGCTACATTTTGAATCATTTGTTTTCATGTTTTGTGCTATACTTTCAAGTCATTCTTTTAGTCATTTTTGCACTAATATTGTATCATTGTTTACTTGTAATTTTGATCTTTGCTTGTGCTCATAATCTCATTCCCTTTAGATTTAGGATCTATAATATCTTCATAATATTAACCTTAGTCTTTCCCTTAAAATCCTAACAATTAGGTATAATCATAACATTAGGCTAGTTGATCATTTTAGGCTAGTTTTTCTTCCCCTTTTCTTTTCAACATTAAAATATTAACAAATAGAGATGCGAATCACATTAAGAAAGTGATAGAGAAATGAGTGGGATTCATTCCCTAATCTGTTTCTCAATCACTTAGTGGCATAGAAATGAGTGGGATCCATTCTCTAATCTGTTTCTCTGTCACTACTTAATGGGAGAGAAATGAGTGGGATTCATTCCCTAATCTGTTTCTCGAACATTAACTAATGGGATAGAAATGAGTGGGATTCATTCCCTAATCTGTTTCTCGAACATTACATAATAGGATAGAAGTGAGTGGGATTCATTCCCTAATCTGCTTCTCGATCATTATACATTTTTATGTGATTCGAATCGCAAAGTAAATTCCCTTAAAAAACACTCAACCAAAAACACTTAAAACACTTAACAAAGGCTCAGACCTAAATCAAAGTAATGAAGTGGTGCGAAGCCTTGTATTGGGTTTTGTTCATCATGGAATTACATCTAAAAGACACAAACCAAGTTTCTCTCTTCTTTCTCTTGCCTCCGAGGCATTCTTTCTCTTGCCTTCAGGGCATTCTTTCTCCTAATCGGACACGTTATTTCCGCTCCATTCCCAGCTTAAGACTCCAGAGGTCGAGCAGCGGAGTGCGAATGTAACTTCGTCCACTAAAAACACAAAAACAAACAAAAACTAAGGAGCCGAACTACGGCGCTCTGATTCCTGAAAAGGATACGTAGGCATTAGGTCGCGGGGCCTAAGCGAGCACAACTATTTATAAACCTTTTTTCCCGCGTGTTTCTTTTCTTTCATTTGCATGCATTCCCTTAGTAATTAAGCTTTAGATTTATACACCCTTAGAATAGAACAAACATAAGTGGATCCTGTGGAGTACCACAGACGTGAGGGGTGCTAATACCTTCCCCTCGCGTAACTGACTTCTTACCCGATCTTTGGTCGCAAGACCTTTTCTTATCCTTTCCTTATTCCAGGTTTTCTGATATTCCTTTCCCTCTTTGGGATAAATATATTAGTGGCGACTCTGTTCATCATTTCGCGAGCGTGCGACAGCTGGCGACTCTGCTGGGGATTCTAGCTTAGTCGATCCTAGCTTTTGTTTGTTTTCCTTTCTTTGGGTGTTTATTTATTGCTTTATTGCTTTACTGTTTTATTTCTTTATTGCTTTATTTCTTTATGCCTTGCATTTTATTTTCATATACTATGATTATTATTATGCTGTTCTGTTGGGGTGGGATGTTACTGATTTGAGGTAAAAGGCCCAATACCCAGGCCAGAGTGTTACTTAGGCTACCTAGGATAGAGTGGATAGTCATGACGCCAACAGAATGTCAGGTTCTGTTGATTGCGATCATGAGACCCACGACCAGTTGAGGTTCAAATGGGATACCATTGTTGGCATGTATTTGCAACAATGATGGTGTCTCAGGAGAACTGTTAACGCTGGAGACCTTTTGACCTACCTTGTACTAGATCATACCTGTGAGAGGGGTTGGGAAATTTTGTTTTGCAGGAAAACATACCTCCATCCCACCCTATGCCCATTCATACTATCTATCATAATCAACGTCGAACCTCTGAATCTGGAAGGTTCGACCTTATTTGACTTATGCAAAGGTTATCTATCCTGAATCAACGTTGAACCTCTGAATCTGGAGGATTCGACCATCTTTGACTTATACAGAAGTTCTACATCAGTTATCTATCAGAATCAATCAACGTCGAACCTCTGAATCTGGAGGGTTCGACCATCTTTGACTTATGCACCGCCTAGTTATCAAGAATGCAACGTCGAACCTCTGAATCTAGAGGATTCGACCATATCTTATGGACCATGAGAAGTTATTATCACAAGAGGCCTTGATCCTTGATCCTGATTCCTACTGCATTTGCATCATCATTAACATTTTTGCATTCATGCATATGCATCCATGGTTACCAAGACTCCTACATTCTTCCTCTCCATCAGATCAGACAAGACAATTCCTCGACACTGATATTTGACATGAGACAACAGACAAAGAATCATGGGTAATTACAAACAAAATCAAGCTACTATCAGAAAACCCCATGCCTCATAAAGGGGCACCTTCCACCATTGAAGCCTAAAGACTTTGTGTTTGTCAGAGAACATTTCATTTGCATCAAAATAAGGCCAATCCTTGCTATTGTTTAGATTACTTCAAAGTATTTTCAATTGTATTACTTTTGTTGTTATCAAGTACTTCTCATTGTAAGAAACTATTTCTGTTTGAATAAATAAAAATAATGCAATATACATGTTTGTCTCAAATCATTTCATCTTTGTCATTATGTTCATTGATACTTCACTCATTTGTCTTAAGAAACTAAAAAAGGAGAATGATAAAAAATCAAAAACACATGAGCTACTAACTGTATGCTTTTGGAACAAAGATCCTGCTGACGATGTACAGGCATTGCTTCAATTCTTAAACACTGGAGATATAAGGGAGTGAAACCTTCGTCAACCCCTTTGAGCCTAAGGAGTAGGAGTTTCTTTTCAAAAAATACAAAACCCTCAATCTTAACCAGGGGCAGGGTAGTCTTCAGTTAGTGCGACCGAGTGCTCAACTTTCAAGTATTCCATCAGAGGATCAATCATATCTCATATCTCACAATAAAGAAGAAGAGCACAATCCCCAATGGATGTCTCTCATTCACTAAAAAGAAGGCAGTCACAACCTTTTCATCAAGTCAATCATAAAAGTCATACAACTTGTTCCCGAACGAGACAAAAAAAAAAGAATGAAAAGAAAGTTATGAATCATGATAAAAAAAAAGAAGGAAACAATAGCCCGCTAAGTCAAAAAGAAGAGAAAAGCTTTGAAGCAAATGACTTAGGCAAAAATTAGGGCATATCCCGCTGGACAACGAAAACCAAATTCAAAAGAAACTTTTTGTCCAGGCAAAAATTAGGGAAAGCAAAAGGCAAAGCAAAAGAAAATTCCTCCAAGGGACAAGTTGTTGTGACCATCAACAAAAGCACGAAAAGGTGGCTGCCACCTTCATCAAAGCCACAAAAGATCCTCATCCATCACAATTCTTCCTGAAAGGCGAATACTCGTGTCAAACTAACTGAACGTAGGACTGGAGAACATCACGAAGAGGGGTGGGTTAAGTAGAATTTGAGCCTTTATCCTTTGTTTCTCAAACCGTGAACCCGGCCACGTTACAACCCTCAAAAGTCCTAATTGAAGCAGGGTTCGTTCCGAAAGCATACAAACTGTGAAATCATGTCAAACTGACTCCTAATGTTGCTGTGTCATTTGTGTTAGTATTAGTACAACATTTTGACAAATAAAACTTTTCTTTGAGATTAACACGTGCATTGCATTCTCATTATCCTTTTCAAAACATAATTGTCTCCAACTTGAAAGTAAGTACTTGATACCAAGGAAAGTTCAATATTGAAATTCCATCGACTAATCTTACAAAGGCAAAGGTTGGTCATCTGCAAAGCAAATACCTGAAGCATCCATATGGTGGGAAGAATTCCTTTCAATCTAGGGCATTCATTCATTCCTTGATCGACACTGGGGCAGACCATTTCAAATCTCCATGATTCAAGCATTATCGAAGTTCTATCTCAAAAGATCATACAAGCTGGGGTAAGATAGAAACAAGTCATTTCTTCATCTTCAATCAAGTGTCAGATATCGAGACAAGTGTCGAGGATTCAAGCCAAACACCTCCACCGATTCTATCCTTCAAGAAACGAACTTTCCACAAAGGCATTCTCCATCCGTCCTTCATATCTTGGAAACAATCATTACACTCATAATCATACAATCATCATGCATATCATTACATTAGCATATCTCCCTTAATGATCTAATCATCAATAAAGCAGGGGCATCCACCCTCACCTTGAATCGCAAACAGAGTTTCAGAACTCCACCTAATCTATTCCACATCAAAGCAGAAACCCTAATCAATCAGTACACTACATATAGAATCCATAGCATTGCATCTCCAGAAGTGCACAAATAAATCAAACATTGCATATGAAGCACAAGCCAAGTTACTCATCAGATGAGGTCCCTATAAAACATTCAATTGATATTCCACTGGATCACTCAGAGTTACCATTGTGGTGTCATCTCCCAAAGTCAATCATGTTCATCTTTCTTCAACCCAGAGTTGATGTTTTTGTGTTAAACCTAGAGTTGAATTTCCTTTCATATTTTAACCCCGAGTTAATTATCTCTTCTCACTCAACCCAGAGTTGACGGTTATCCCTTTTTCAACCCAGAGTTGATGTTTTGGTGTTCAACCCAGAGTTAATTTTCCTTTCATCTTTTAACCCCGAGTTAATTATATTTTCCCACTCAACCCAGAGTTGACGGTCATCCTTTATTCAATCCAGAATTGACTTCTCCTCTTTCCCACTCAACCCAGAGTTGACGGTTACCTTTTGTCCTTTCCCACTCAACCCAAAGTTGACGGTTATCTTTTCTTATTTCCCCACTCAACCCAGAGTTGACGGTTATCTTTTATACTTTTCCCACTCAACCCAGAGTTGATGGTTATCTTTTGTGTCTTCCCACTCAACCCAGAGTTGACGGTTATCTTTTATTCAACCCAGAGTTGATCCTTGTCTTTCTTTCCCACTCAACCCAGAGTTGACGGTTATCTTTTATCCTTTTCCCACTCAACCCAGAGTTGACGGTTATCTTTTATTCAACCCAGAGTTGATCCTTGTCTTTCTTTCCCACTCAACCTAGAGTTGACAGTTATCTTTTATTCAACCCAGAGTTGATCCTTGTCTTTCTTTCCCACTCAACCCAGAGTTGACGGTTATCTTTTATCTTTTCCCACTCAACCCAGAGTTGACGGTTGTCTTTTCTCTTTTCCCACTCAACCCAGAGTTGACGGTTATATTTTTCTACTCAACTCAACCCAGAGTTGACGGTTATTCCTTGTTAATTTCCTTTCCCACTCAACCCAGAGTTGACAGTTACCTTCTTCCGTTCCCACTCAACCTAGAGTTGACAGTTATCATTTACCTTTTTCCACTCAACCCAGAGTTGACGGTTATCTTTTATCCTTTCCCACTCAACCCAGAGTTGACGGTTACCTTTTCTATTTCCCTCTCAACCGAGAGTTGACGGTCATCCCTTGTCTCTTCCCACTCAACCCAGAGTTGACGGTTATTTCTAATTGATCATCTTTCCTCTTCCAACCCATAGTTGAGTTACCTTCTCTCAACCCAGAGTTGATGTCTACCCATTGTCTTCAACCCATAGTTGATTTTATCTTCTTCAACCCAGAGTTGATACCCATATCTTTACCCATTAATACCGAGTTCCATTTCCGTTCTCAATCCAGAATTGATGTTTACCTCTTATTCAACCCCGAGTTGACTTCCCTTTATTCTTCAACCCTGAGTTGACCCACTTTTCTTCTTCAACCCAAAGTTGAGTTCTATTTCATTTCTAACCCAGAGTTAATTGGTTCAATCCAGAATTGATACTTTCTTCCTCAGTGGAATTGACACCATCTTTTCCCCAGTGGATCCTATCTCTCATCAGGCAAATTTTCAGGTTCTCTTGATATTCAATCTTCTTCTACCTCGAAGGGTCAAAAGGCTAGCGCCAATCTCAGCTTCAGGTTTAAGATGATAAAATAGGGGCAGCTGTTGCACCCCAAAATTTGCCCTCCTAATTCTATTTCTAATTGGCTTATGGCTTTGACATCATGTGCATCTTAGGTCATCAATAAAACCATGCATTTCATTGTACACATAATTAAAGGATCAAGAACCAAGGGTTTATTTCTCTATGATTGCATTCATCAAGAACCAGGTTTACTTCACTATTCATTTATTAATCGAGGGATCTTTCTTATGGAACTTGGATATAATTATTCGGTTCACTGTTTGAGTACAATATTCATTTGGATAAAAATGTTAATTTATGACAAGTCTCTTGAGATTGAGTTTCTTATGTTGCTTGCTTAAGGAACGATTTATTTTGGGCCATAGTTTGGAAAAAGAATTATTCAAATTTTATTTGAATGTGAAGAGAAAAGCCCACATTATATTTCAAGCTCAAAATATTCATGAAGATTATACAAGCAACATTACACAGAATCCGAGGACCAAATGCCTATTCTCAAGTACCTAATTATGCATTTATTTGAAGGTCCATCTATGAATCACAAGTCAACATATTCAAGGAGTATTCAACTATAAAGTGAAATTACATGAAAAAGGGAAAGTACAGGAAATTATTATTACAAATTTGTAACCATTGGTCTTTTGACTTTCTATTCACTACATCCTAAACCTATTTCTCTTCATTTCTTCAATCCTCCAAGCTAATCCACTTCATCTTCATCATGACCTAACTAGTTAAAAAGGGCAGCCATTTACTCTTGTTCAACTTGACTACAAACCAAAATCAACCCTGCCATAACCTACTGAAGCAGGAGCCTTGCAATTATAAGAAACCGGTCCCTGCAATAAACCAATATCACAAATCAATTTACACACGATTCATACCAAATGTCCATACTGCAAACAAGACTTTGTACCCAATGAGGAATGAACTCGAATGGGAATTTTCTCCTTTGTTTTGAGAGGAGAAAACTAAAGCAACCTTCTTCCACGAGGAATGATCTCAGTGGGGAACTGGAGAAAGAAGATGTTCTTTCTGCTTATGGGTGACGACCTACTTGGAGAGATGACACGCCCATACTTGTTTCTTTTCTTTTTCTTCTTTTCTCTTTTCTTTTTCTTTTACTTTTTGGGATAGATATATCCTAAACAAGTGATTTTAAGCAGACATTGAAAAATGCAAGAATGCATAAATGATGCAAATATGATGAATGATGAATGTCATGAATGTAGTATGCATGTTGACGATACTGACAGACAAAGAAGCATATACTGGAGAGGGACCGACGTCGCAATACAACCAGATACTTGGCAAATGTTTTTCAACACGGTGTAGATAACACAGGTGATGAATGGTGTTGCGTGCTTTAAACTTCTCTGGGGAAGATAAGCATATTTTCTTATTGGGATGGAAGAATCTTCTTTACTGGAGATGGAAAATCTTCGTCACTGGGGATAAAAGACCTTCTTCACTGGGGGTAGAAGAGCTTCTTTACCTCGAGGGATAATTGCTTCAAGAATTCTTTTCTGGGACCAGAATACCGTTGTCTCAACAATTTTTCAGGGAGAATCCTTTTGTTCATCCTATGGAGACGACTGCTGATGTTCCTTCTGTTGTTCACAATTCAAAGGAAAATTTCGCTTTTATCTTGAAAAAGCAAAGTGAAGTAAATTCATTTAAAACTTATTTTTTTCTTTTTTCAAAAGTGAATAACACAATTAAAGCGTCATTTTGCAAGCTAAAAGAAATTAGAGATTGCAAACAAATGGGCACAAGGCTCAAATTTATTTAATAGGATGGAAATCAGCTAAAGGCGTGATTCCATGGAGTATTTACAAATGTTGGAAATGGTAATTATGCGGAAAAGGCTACATTGAAAGCAATAACCACTATTTCCCCTAACAACTTTGAGTTCCAACTGTGCTTGTCGCTTCAGAGTGGCGATGATTTGATTGAAGATCCTTTGATGAAAAAGACTCCTCAGGTGACGAAGTACGGACTGATGCAGTTACTTTGTCATAAATCCCTAATTTTTGCCTAGATTGCCTTTTCAGGTTTTCAATCTACCAGGATGCATTTTTTTCTGTTTATTGTCTCTAATTTTTGCCTGGACCGCCTTTTCAGGTTTTCAGTCCACCGAGACGCTCATTTTTGCCTAAGTCGCCCTTTGCGGGTTTTCGACTTACCGAGCTGTTCTTTTGTATTTTTTTAGACAAAGTATTTCTTGACTGCATCAGCATTCACAGGATGTGGGAGTTCATCACCATCCATGGTTATAAGAATCATGGCGCCGCCAGAAAATGTTCTTTTGACAACATACGGGCCTTCGTAATTAGGAGACCATTTGCCCCTAGAATCTGGTTGAAAAGACAAGATCTTTTTAAGCACGAGGTCGCCTTCTCGGAATTCACGAGGTCGAACCTTTTTGTTGAAGGCTTGTTTCATCCTTGCTTGGTATAACTGTCCATGGCATAGAGCAGTCATACGTTTTTCTTCGATTAAGTTCAACTGATCGTATCTGTTTTGACACCATTCAGCCTCTGATAACTTAGTCTCCATGAGGACTCTCATTGATGGGATTTCAACTTCTACGGGGAGCACAGCTTTCATGCCGTATACTAGAGAAAAGGGAGTTGCCCCTGTCGAAGTACGCACTGAAGTACGGTATCCATGTAAAGCAAATGGCAGCATTTCATGCCAGTCTTTGTAAGTGATGACCATTTTCTGGACGATCTTCTTAATGTTCTTGTTAGCAGCTTCAACGGCGCCGTTCATTTTTGGTCTGTAAGGAGAAGAGTTATGATGCTCAATCTTGAATCCCTCACACAATTCTTTCATCATCTTGTTGTTCAAGTTCGAACCATTGTCTGTAATGATCTTGCTGGGAACACCATATCGGCAAATGATGTTGTTCTTGATAAACCTCACAACCACTTGTCTTGTAACATTGGCGTAAGATGCTGCTTCGACCCATTTGGTGAAGTAATCAATTGCTACCAAGATGAAACGATGACCGTTTGAAGCTTTCGGCTCGATCATTCCAATCATGTCAATACCCCACATGGAGAAAGGCCATGGAGATGAGAGAACGTTGAGTAGAGTCGGCGGTACATGGATCTTATCTGCGTAGATCTGGCACTTGTGACATCTCTTCACGTGTTTGTAACAGTCAGATTCCATTGTCAACCAATAGTATCCTGATCTTAAGATCTTTTTGGACATTGCATGCCCATTTGAATGAGTTCCAAAGGACCCT